>NC_083418.1:82776829-82969329 GCF_020745735.1 Hemiscyllium ocellatum
GGAACATTGCTATAGAAACCTATAGCGTTCTAACAGGACCAGCTGGGGCAAATATCGAAGGGATAGTCTCAGTGACCAGGGAGTCCAGAACCAGGGATCACAGTTTAAGATCATTTAGGATTAAGATGCTGAGAAATGTCTGCATACAGAAGATGGTAAGCCTGTGGAATTGTCTGTCACAGAAAGCTGGTGAGGCCAAAATGGTTTCAAGAAGGAGTTAGGTACAGTTCTTCAGGCTAAAGGATTCAAAGAGTATGGGGAGAAAGCAGCAACAGGGGACTGGGACGGGTGAACTGCTGTGATCATACGAAACGGCGTATCACCTGCGATACCTCAAGGGCTGCCTTGAGTTTCCCAGCTCAGTCACCAAGCAGATACAAAACTGAATCGACACTTATTGATGCTCAGCGAATCAAAGATATGAGGATGTGTAGAAAGTGGAAGTAATGCAGAAGATCTGATACCATCTTACTGAATGGCAGTGTGAGTCCAAGGGGTTAAATGGTCTACTCTCACTTATATTTCTTATTCTCCTATTCCCTTTGCTGACCCAGTGAATCAGCAAGGTGCGTATATGCTGAGAATATATTAACCACAGATCAATGGGTAAAGGTTACTGGCAGTGGACTATTCAACAAGTTAATACCTGTACAATAAATTTCTCTCTCAGTTACTTTAACAAAGTCATTGTCTCCTAAAAAGGTTAATGTTTCCATTGAAATCTGCTATTGAATCCCCAGGCATTCAGCACTTGGTGATAATACAGTCATGGTCATCTCTGCCCTTTCGTTTCCAGGCTGTCTAGTCTGAGCAGTTAGAATCAGGGTGAGCTAGCAGCTGCACCTTGAGGAACTGTTGGAGCAAATCCAACAAAAAAGTTTACATCATTATTATTTGTTCTTGAAATTTGCTCTTAAGGTCTTCCTGACTGAATTCTTTACACAGATAATTCCAAGCGTGTCACTTAGCATTTTAAAAAGAAATACCATTTCTTCTTTATTTCTGTCATTCCATCTGGATATACATTCATGGGAATGACTAATGAGAAAGAATTTCTCTGTTCCTTTGTATGGTCCCAAATGGTCTGATGATTGATTTATGAGATTCGGTGGAAAGATTACAAGATTCATGTCAGATTTTAGTTGGTAATTCAAAGCATTTGAAATACAGAAGTGGAAAGTATTATGAAAGTTGCATATTTCATTAGCAAATGAAAGATTAACGGGGCAATATGGGTCAAGTCTGATTGTCGGAGCCATGTTTGCTGTTATTGAAGTTCTGCAGTGAGATTGGAGTTTCCCCAAGTACTCTGACATGTCAAACCTTGGCCTCCTGCTCCAGTGAAGACTCTATAGGTCTTTTATATGTTTATACACACTCTACAGATGCAGCTTCAGACAATTGAGCACAAAACCACGAAGCCATTCTGAGGGAGCACTGGACACCTGTCAGAGAAGATGTTAACATACGGCCTCACATATGAACGTAAAGCTCCCAAGATGTTATACAAACAAGGGCAAGTAAGTTGTCGACAGTGCCCTGATCTTCTCATTATTACTGCTTTATACAAGTAATATGAAGTTTTAAAAATATCACATTTCCAACTATGCATAAGAACACAAGAACAGGGAGCAGGATTGGCCATCTGCCCAGTGACCATACTCTGCCATTCAATAAGATCATGGCTGATCTCTTCCTGCACTCAGCTCCACTTACCTGCTCTCTCACCATAATCCTTAATCCTTTCACTGTTCAAAAAATTATCTCTCCTAGCATTAAAAACATTTACTGAGGAAGCCTCAGCTGTTTCACTGGGCGGGGAATTCCCAGATTCACAACCCTTTGGGTGAAGAAGTTCCTCCTCAACTCAGTCCTCAATCTGCTCCTGCCTTATTGTGAGGCTATGCCTCTAGATTAGATTACTTACAGTGTGGAAACAGGCCCACACCGACCCGAAACCCACCCATACCCCTACATTTACCCCTTACCTAACACTATGGGCAATTTAGCATGGCCAATTCACCTGACCCGCACATCTTTAGACTGTGGGAGGAAACCGGAGCACCCGGAGGAAACCCACGCAGACACGGGGAGAACGTGCAAACTCCACACAGTCAGTCGCCTGAGTCGGGAATTGAACCCGAGTCTCATGCGCTGTGAGGCAGCAGTGCTAACCACTGTGCCACCGTGCCGCCCATAGGTTCTAGTTTCAGCAACCAGTGGAAATATCCTCCGTGCTTCCATCTTATCGATTCCCTTCAAAATTTTATATATTTCTTTAAGATCCCCACCCTCATTCATCTAAATTCCAGATAGTATAGTTCCAGTCTAGGCAATCTCTCCTCATAAGCCAACCCCCTCAACTCTGAAATTAATCTAGTGAACCTCCTCTGCACCCACCCAGTGCCAGTAGATCCTTTCTCAAGTAAGGAACCAAAACTGGACACAGCTGTACAGCACTGGGTAATCTCCAAAAAAGATCCTAAAGATGTGACAGGCTTTGTGAAAGTGCAAGTTTTTGATTTTTATTTGTTTGTTAATTTATTAAACAGAGGTGGATTAAAGGAAATGGCAGTCAGACGAATGTCACAGGGAGACAAAATATTTTAAGTATTGATACCTCCTGGTTTTTAAAAACAGGAATCTCTAGATGTCTAATAGGGAGGGTAGAAGAGAAGACTTAGGAGGGATAACAAGGATAAGGCAAAAAGCTTTTGATAAGATGTTAAACTGAGGCGCTATTTGCCCTCTCACGTGGACATGAAATTTTGCAAGTGACTGTTCAAAGAGAAGACACGTACTCGCTGGTGTCCTGAGAAAGGAAATCTCTCCAGCCAAAATGATGGAAACATACAATTTGGTAATAGTCGCAGTGGGGCCTATGGGATCTTTCTATGTGCAAATTGTCTGCCATGTTACCTGTGGTACAACATTTTTTTAAATTAGATTCCCTACAGCAGGGAAACAGGCCCTTCGGCCCAACAAGTCCACACCAATCCTCCGAACAGTAACCCACCCAGACCCAGTCCCCTACCATACACTTACCCCTGACTAATGCACCTAACACTATGGGCAATTTAGCATTCACCTGACCTGCACATCAATGAAGCCTCGTGATTGTCTCATTTAGATCCGTTCCCAAGGCTGGAATTGAACCTGGGTCCCTGGTGCTGAGGCAGCTGTACTAACCACTGAGCCACCGTGTCACACCAAAACTGGAGCACCCAGAGGAAACCCACACAGACAGGGAGGGAATGTGCCAACTCCACACAGACAGGGAGGGAATGTGCCAACTCCACACAGACAGTCACCCGAGGGTGGAATTGAACCCACGACCCTGGTTCTGTGAGACAGCAGTGCTAACCACTGAGCCACCGTACCACCCACATTCAAAAATACTTAATTGATTATGCAGTGCCATAACACCATAAGATGCAGGAGCAGAAGTTGGTCATTCAGCCCATTGAAAGTACTCAAGCATTCAATGAAACAATGGTGACCTTATAATCGTCAATTCCATCTTCCTGCCTTTACCCCATAACTCTTGATTCCATAAACAAGGTTATGAAAGGTGCTATATAAATGAAACTATTTCTTTATTGTTACCAAAGCTGCTCTTAAACAAGGCACAAGACAATGCTACATTTTCAGAAACCCTGTCAAACACTCACTGTCTCCTTAGGAGTCAAATGGATGTAAATGAGACAATCACTGAGGCTTCATCAGTACAATCCACATGAACACTAATGGCCACTGAACAATTATGATCTGGCACTTACATTATGGGCAGTTGTTAATGAAACATTGTGTTTTTCGTTGTCCCATTATTTACAGTGAAGATGTGTTGACTGAATTCACTGACATGATTAATCATCTTAATAATTCCAAACATTCTCAAAAACTGAATCAAAGCAAATAAAAGCCCTGAGGTAGCTGGTTCATCAACATACCGCCACTCTCCGAGTCATAATAGTTCGGATCAAGACCTCGATCCAGCATCTTAACAATTTTCTCAAGCGCCCGATGTTGAATGTAATCCATAAATTTTCGAAGGTTAGCCTGAATGAAACACAAAACAGTTGTTTAAAAAGTACCTTGGGCAACATCACCAACTTCTCAGCCTCAGAAATGTTTACAACTGAAACCAAGTAATGTTCATTATCACAGTCACTTAGGAGCAGCTGCTTTAGACCTGAAGCACTTCGTGAATATATTATCAAACAATCTCAGCCCTTCCTCACTGCGTCTGCCTCATTACACAGAAAGAAATGATCAGTAGTGGGTTGTTTGCTCTGGACCTGATTGTTTTGATTTGCTCAGTCTAACAAGAAGCTCACTAACTAACTCTACAGTCGGAGGCTTTCAGCAGACGCTAAGAATGTGATGTTGGAAATCTAGTTTCACTTCACCTGGTGATCATATTCACGGTCTGCCAGGGAGCTCATCACACGCTCAACTTCCTCAGACTTCAGCAACGTGCTAACTTGTCTCATTTTAATAACATCAGTGCCCCACAGACACAGACCCACATGGCACAAAAAGAGGCAATCGCAGAAGGTAAGCACCTGTCCATTTACTTCCTCCCTCCTCACTATCCAACGGCCCAATAACACCTTCCAGATGAAGCAGTAATTTACCAGCACCGTACTCTGTATTCACTGCTTACAGTGTGATCTCCTGCACACTAGGGAGATGAAACACTGATCATAAAAATATAAGATATCAGAACAGAATTAGGCCACTCAGCCCATCAAGTCTGTTCTGCAATTCAGTCATGGCTGATCTTTCTCAATTCCACTCTCCTGCCTCGTCCCGTAACCTTTGATCCCGTTACCAATCAAGAACTTATCTATCTCTGTCTTGGATAGGCTCAATGACATGGCCTCCACAGCCCTCTGTGGCAATGAGTTCACAGAGTCACCACCCTCTGGGGCTGAAGAAATTCCTCCTCATCTCAGTTTGAAAGGGTTCCTCCTCAGCGCTGTCTTAGTGGGAGGCTCCTTTTCAACCTTTGCCTTTTGAAATTGATTCCCGTGAGGGGAACCATCCTCTCAGTAATCACTCTATCAAACTCCCTCAAAATCTTGTGTCAATGAGATGTGGTATTGCAGCTACATTTTTATTGAGATAATTTAATATTCTTCTGAACTGAAACACAAATAATAATTTAAAAATAAGAACTTAATAGGAAACAAAGCAGTAAATTAGGCAAAAAAAATCATTACTATTAATCTCTCTAGTGGGTCGGTTAGCTCAGTTGGTTGGACAGCTGGTTTGTGATGCAGAGTAATGCCAACAGAATGGGTTTAATTCCTGCACTGGCTGACGTTATCATGAAGGATTCACTGCCCCAGCCTCTCCCTTTGCCTGAGGCACGGTGACCCTCAGATTAAACCAGCACCAGTTATCTCTTGCCAATGAGAAAGCAGCCCTATGGTCATCTCAGACCATGGTGACTGTACCTTTATAAATATTCCATTTCAAAAGATGCTGGGATTGTAAAAGGATGCGCACCTTTGTGTGGAGTTTTGAAACTTGTTTCTCATCGATGTTAGCTTGTTTGTATACCCGCTTCTTGTAGCAAAACTGGAAACAGAAACAGAAACATTTTCACCCAGTTTATTCCCAGAAATGCTTTTCAAATATAACAAAATCACGTGACTTACCTTGAGTTAAATAAAACATTGCTGAATGAAGAGAAAATGTAAGGTTGGTGGGTTTAAGTCCCATTTTTGGGAACCAAACACTTCTTGCGCTGGACACAGACTGAACAACTTTAGGAGAATAGCCATCCTTCAGGAGGTTAAAGGTTAAAGCTGATCTAAAGGCTGTAGGGGTTTTGAAGGTTAAAGGTTAAAGCTGATCTAAAGGCTGTAGGGGTTTTGAAGGTTAAAGGTTAAAGCTGATCTAAGGGCTGTAGGGGTTTTGAAGGGAGTGAACTCTTATGAGGAGAGACTCGAGCCTGCAGCCAAACGAAACTCCAGCACAGAGTAAATGGGTTTGTTCAGAGAGCTGAGCTGGCAGGGAATCAGCCAACTATGGACAGTGTCCCACATGCTGTGTTTGTTTCTCAACTAGCGACTAGTCTACTGCACAGATCCAGTTATAATTCACCTGTAAGTTAGTAAATGTGCTGAAACTTCACATATATTTCTTAACCTCTCCATTCCTTTAATCCATAATTGAAAATAACTAAGATTAAATAATAGGCCAACTATGTACAGATGTTATTAATATGTATTCCTTACATTACAACAATAACTAAACTTTATTGGTTATAAAGCACTTTGTGATATCCTAACATGATAAAAGGTAGAACATAGAACAATACAGCGCAGAACAGGCCCTTCGGCCCTCGATGTTGCTCCGACCTGTGAACTATTCTCAGCTCGTCCCCCTACACTATCCCATCATCATCCAAGTGCTTATCCAAGGATTGTTTAAATCTCCCTAATGTGGCTGAGATAACTACATTGGTAGGTAGGGTATTCCACACCCAATTCTGCAGTTTATCCAAGTCCCCCTGCAACCTGTAACATTCTTCCACACTGTCCACTACTCCACCAACTTTAGTGCCATCTGCAAGTTTACTAATCCATCCACCTATTCCTGTGTCTGTCATTTATAAAAGTGACAAACAGCGGTGGTCCCAAAACACATCCTTGTGGCACACCACTTGTAACCGGACTCCAGGCTGAATATTTTCTATCAGACACCACTCGCTGCCTTTTTACAGAAAGCCAGTTTCTGATCCAAACTGCTAAATCACCCTCAGTCCCATTTTGTCCAACAGCCTGCCATGTGGAACCTTATCAAAGACTTTACTGAAGTCCATTTATACCATGTCAACTGGCCCTGAGGGGAGTGGAGGCTGGGAGGGTCACGGGGGGAGTGGGGGCAGGGATGATCATGGGGCACGTGGGGGCAGGGAGGGTCACGGGAGGAGTGGGGGCAGGGATGGTCATGGGGCACGTGGGGGCAGGGAGGGTCACGGGGGAGAGTGGGGGCTGGGAGCGTCACAGGGGATGGGGACAAGGTGGGTCACGGAGCAAGTGGGGGCAGGGAGGGTCACGGGAGAGTGGGGGCAGGGAGGGCCACGGGGGGTGTGGTGACAGGGAGGGTCACGGGGGAGAGTGGGGGCAGGGAGGGTCACAGGGGGAGTGGGGGCAGGGAGGATCACGGGGGGGAGAGTGGGCAGGGAGGGTCACGGGGGGAGAGTGGGCAGGGAGGGTCACGGGGGAAGGGAGGGTCACGGGGGGAGTGGGGTCATCCTCCAGTGATTTGATCTGAACTGCCAGTTGAGTGCAGCCTGTGGGTGCACTGTATGAGGTGCTGACTTTCAGATGGGAGATTAAATCACAGCTCAATAAAAACTCACACTTCACTCTTTGAAGATGACCAAAGGACATTCTTATCGTAGTCAACAACTATTCAACTTCAAACATCATGGATTATTAGATTACTTACAGTGTGGAAACAGGCCCTTCGGCCCAACAAGTCCACACCAACCCGCCGAAGCGCAACCCACCCATTCCCCTACATTTACCCCTTACCTAACACTACGGGCAATTTAGCATGGCCAATTCACCTAACCCGCACATCTTTGGACTGTGGGAGGAAACCGGAGCACCCGGAGGAAACCCACGCAGACACGGGGAGAACGTGCAAACTCCACACATTCTCTCCGTGTCTGCGTGGGTTATCTGGCCATATACCTTGTTGCTGTTTGTGGGATCTTGTTGTGCATGAATTTGTTGCTGTGTTTCATGCATTACAACAAAGCTAAGTCATTGGCTGTGTACTCTCTTTTGATTGGTCAATGTTTTAATTCCGTAAATGATCAGAGTGGTCACATCAGTAACTGGCCGTCACGATTTGGAAACGCCGGTGTTGGACTGGGGTGGACAAAGTTAAAAATCCCACAACACCAGGTTATAGTCCAACAGGTTTAATTGGAAGCATTAGCTTTCGGAGTGGCACTCCTTCCCGATTCTCCACAACCACCTGATGAAGGAGCAGGTGGGACATAACCTGGTGTTGTGTGATTTTTAACTGTGTCTGCTGGGTCATTGGGAATCCATCGGACCAGAAACGTGGAGTTTTGTTGCTGCTCACCTCCAGAGAGGGAACTCCTTTGTTGTTGGACTGAGGATATTCTTTAAGCAGCCGCTCCTCGTCCAAAAATTTACCGTCCCTTCCATTGCTCGCTGGCTGGAACAGGCCATAATTCAACACATCTTTCAGACTGTAGTTCAGGGTGCACAGGATCCGCTGTTTAGCAACCCACACCGTGGCATCAGGGTTAAAGCGCATACATTTCTGCAAAACATAGTGGAGGAAAATGGTACCAAACAGCCACCGAGCAACTTGTGCGATGAATGTGATACATTTAACTTCATCAAAATGTGTCCTTTTACTGAAAATCACAGTCACCACACCTTCAAAATATTACCGGAAATCCCAGAAGCTGACGTTGTGGGAGTGGTGTTTAACTGGGTCAGGTATCAATGATCAAATCTGCTACTTATAACCAGACAACCGTATGGCATCCAAGTTGTGAAACGTTTGTAAAACTCCTGGAATTCCATTTATTTATAAAAGTAATAAACTGATCAGGATTGTTGATGTGAAGGTGCATGGGGCAGAAAGGAACTGGAACTGGAATTGAATGGTCCCCTGGCTCCCTCTGCCTCAGCTCAACCTTAAACATGTTTCAGACAACATCCCCAACACCCCCACGTGGGGAGAGAGGAGACAATCAGAGCAACTGGGGCCGGGGGCAGTGTGGGGGAGTGGGGGAGAGGAGGGGAGGGAGGGGGGCAGTGTGGGGAGGGGGGCAGTGTCGGGGGGGCAGTGTGGGGGGAGGGCAGGCAGTGAGGGGGAGGGGGCAGTGTGGGGGGGAAGTGTGGCTTAGGAGGGCAGTGTGGGGGAGAGGGGCAGTGTCGGGGAGGGGGCAGTGTGGGGGACAGAGGCAGTGTGGGGGAGGGGGCAGTGTGGGGGAGGGGGGGCTGTGTGAAGTCAGGGTGTGTGGGTCAGGGATGTTGTGGGTGGGGGGTGTCGTGGGTCGGGGGTATTGTGGGTCAGAAATGTTGTGGGTTGAGGGTGTTGTGGGTCAGGGGGTGTTGTGGGTGGGGGGTGTTGTGGGTCAGGGAGTGTTGTGGGTGGGGGGTGTTGTGGGTTGGGGAGTGTTGTGGGTGGGGGCTGTTGTGGGTCAGGGGGTGTTGTGGGTCAGGGAGTGTTGTGGGTGGGGGGTGTTGTGGGTGGGGGGTGTTGTGGGTCAGGGAGTGTTGTGGGTGGGGGGTGTTGTGGGTTGGGGAGTGTTGTGGGTCAGGGAGTGTTGTGGGTGGGGGCTGTTGTGGGTCAGGGGGTGTTGTGGGTCAGGGAGTGTTGTGGGTGGGGGGTGTTGTGCGTCAGTGGGTGTTGTGGGTGGGGAGTGTTTTGGTGGGGGGTGTTGTGGGTCAGGGAGTGTGTGGGTGGGGGGTGTTGTGGGTGGGGAGTGTGTGGGTGGGGGGTGTTGTGGGTCAGGGAGTGTGTGGGTGGGGGTGTTGTGGGTGGGGGATGTTGTGGGTTGGGGAGTGTGTGGGCGGGGGGGTGTTGTGGGTGGGGAGTGTGTGGGTGGGGGGGTGTTGTGGGTCAGGGGGTGTTGTGGGTGGGGAGTGTGTGGGTGGGGGTGTTGTAGGTGGGGGGTGTTGTGGGTCAGGGGGTGTTGTGGGTGGGGAGTGTGGGGGTGGGGGGTGTTGTGGGTGGGGGGTGTTGTGGGTCAGGGAGTGTTGTGGGTGGGGGAGTGTGGGTGGGTGGTATTGTGGGTGGCTGATGTTGTGGGTGGGGGTATTATGGGTGGGGGGTGTTGTGGGTGGGGGGTATTATGGGTGGGGGGTGTTGTGGGTGGTGGGTGTTGTGGGTCAGGGAGTGTTGTGGGTGGGGGGTATGGGGGTGGGGGTGTTGTGGGTGGGGGATGTTGTGGGTCAGGGAGTGTTGTGGGTGGGTAGTGTATGGGTGGGGGCTATTGTGGGTGGGGGGTATTGTAGGTGGGGGGGTGTTGTGGGTCAGGGAGTGTTGTGGGTGGGGGGTGTGTGGGTGGGGGTGTTGTGGATGGGGGGTTATTGTGAGTGGGGGGTGTTGTGGGTCAGGGAATGTTGTGGGTGGGGGTGTTGTGGGTGGGGGATGTGTGGGTGGGGGGTGTGTGGGTGGGGGGTGTTGTGGGTCAGGGAGTGTTGAGGGTGGGGAGTGTGGGTCAGGGGGTATTGTGGGTGGGGGGTGGTGTGGGTCAGGGGTGTTGTGGGTGGGTGGTGAGTGGGTGGGGGATAGTGTGCACAATTAACACTGTAGCTCAGAGCCTCCCAAACAAGGTGATGTTGCCGACACCGAGTCAGTCATTGCTACAAGTAAAAAGTCCATCTGTTCCAGAAAATGTTTCATTAAAGGGTCAATGAAGATGAAGCAATGGATTTCAGAAATATCCCAACATTCCTGCTCCCACCTGGAGCATCTGATCTTCCGGTCAACCCCACTCCCAGCAGCACTGACCCAGCTGCTGGGACTTTTCATGTAAAATGCCTGAATAGTACAGACAGCAATTACAGATAATTAGATCTTGAACAAATCTAATAGTTTGCTAATTAGTAATAATGGACAGACTGCTGGTGGCTATACTCACTCAGTCTCTGTAATTTGAGACCTCAATGGTGTTATATCTGAATACCCAAAGCAGTTTAATTTAGGGCAGGAATCCCAATCCCTGTTCTGCGGAATCAATACCCAGCAGCCACATCTTTGTTGCTGAATGGTTTTAGCAGGTTAGTGTTCAAAATATAAAAGAGAAAGCAACTTGTAACAACATTCCTGATTTAGTTACTCTTTCACGTACCAGTTCCTAAGTAAATCACAAGCTTCTGAACAATTTATAAAATGCAAACAATTCAGGTTTGCAGCAACAATAACTTTAACAAGAGAATCGAGAGAATGTATAAATTCACTGCTGCGGAACAAAAGTACAAGAAAACCTGGCTGTGTCAGGCTGTGGATCAGACCTTCTCGAAAATGTATAATTATTCAATCAGACAACAGATCACATGACTGCTCAATGAAAATTTTTCCCACAGGAACCTGACTGAACAAGTTCATGTATACTATCAGAAAGTTGGGTAAATGTAATAAGAAATGTAATCAGTGGTTGGCACTGCTGCCTCACAGCGCCAGGGAGCTGGGAGTCCAGCCTCGGCTGACTGTGTATATGGAGTTTGCACATTCTCCCCATGTCTGTGGGGGTTTACACCGATTACTGTAGTTCCCTCCCACAAACTACAGGCATGCAGTGTAGGTGGATTGGCCATGCTAAATTGCCCACAGTGTTCAGGGATTTGTAGGTTAGGTCCATTACTCATGGGTAAATGTAGGGTAATAGGGTAGGGGAATGGGTCTGGGTGGCTTACTTTTCAGAGGGTCAGTGTGGACTTAGAGCCATAGAGATGTACAGCATGGAAACAGACCCCTCGGTCCAACCCGTCCATGCTGACCAGATATCCCAACTCAATCTGGTCCCACCTGCCAGCACCCGGCCCATATCCCTCCAAACCCTTCCTATTCATATACCCATCCAAATGCCTCTTAAATGTTGCAATTGTATCAGTCTCCACCACATCCTCTGGCAGCTCATTCCATACACGTACCACCCTCTGCGTGAAAAATGAGCCATAGGGATTCTCTGATTCTGTGAATACTGAAGCAGGAAAGAAAAATTAGACAGATAGAGAAGCAATGAAGAACACTATGAAAATATCAATGTTGTCTATTTCATACACTGCAGGGAAGGGTGTCCTGAGGCATGGTACATTGGCGAGACCGAGCAGAGGCTATGGCGACGGATGAATGGGCACCGCAGAACAATCAACAGACAGGAGTCTTCCCTCCCAGTTGGGGAACATTTCAGTGGTCTGGGACATTCGATCTCGGAGCTTCAAGTGATCATCCTCCCAGGCGGACTTCAGGACAGGCATCATCACAGAGTAGCCGAGCAGAGGCTGATAGTCAAGTTGAGTCTCCATGGGGACGGTCTCAACCAGGAACGTGGGTTCATGTCACACTACAGGTGACCCCACTGCACTACACACACACACACACACACACACTGGTGGGGTGAATTTATTTTGCTCAAAAACTGCATGAATCCAAGAAAGATTCTGTCAATCCCCTTTTTAGAAATAAAATCAGTCTGAACATTGGGGCACAGCCATATTTTTCAACTCTGGTCTCCAGCATCTGCAGTCCTCACTTTTCTCGATGCTTATCTATTCCCTTTATCATTTTATGTGTTTCTGTAAGATACACCCACCCCACCATTTCTTCTAAATTATGAGTATAATCCCAGCCTACTCAGCCTCTCCTCATAAACCAACTCCCTCAACTCCAGAACCAACCCAGTGAATCTGCTGTGCTCCCCTTCCAGGGCCAGTACATCCTTTCTCAAGGAAGGAGACCAAACCTGTACACAGGACTCCAGGTGTGGCCTCACCAGCACCCTGTACAGCTGCAACATTACCTCCCTATGTTTAAACTCCATCCCTCGAGTAATGAAGGAAAATATTCCATTTAGCTTCTTTATTACCAGCTGCACCTGCAACCAACGTTTTGTGATTTATGCCCAAGGACACTCAGCCCATGAATGTTGTAGCAAGTGCACAGAAATAAAGGGCTATGGAATATGAGGTGTTTGTGTGTGATGCAAGCAGGGAGATACACAAATCGCCGAAAGACCATAAGAAGCAGGAACAGGCGTAGGCCATTGTTAAATTCATTTGTGGGACTTGGCCATTGCTGGCTGGGCAGCATTGATAGCCCATCCCGACTTGCCCTTGAGAAGGTGGTGGTGAGCTGCCTTCTTGAATTGTTGTAATCCACTTGCTGTGGGTTGACCCACAATTCCGATAAGGAGGGAATTCCAGGATTTTGACCCAATGACTGTGAAGGAATGGCAGTATATTTCCAAGTCAGGGTGGTCAGTGGCTTGGAGGGGAAGCTTACAGGTTGTGGTGCTCCCATGTACTTGCTGCCCTGGTTCCTTCTAGATGGAAGTGGTCGTGGGTTTGGAAGGTGCTGTCTAAGAATCTTTGGTGAATTTTGTCAGTGCATCTTGTATATAGTACACACTGCTGCTACTGAGTGATGGTGGTGGAGGGATTGAATGTTTGTAGATGTGGTGCCAATCAGGTGGGCTGCTTTGTCCCAGACGGTGTTAAGCTTTTTGAGTGTTGTTGGAGCTGCACACATCCGGGCAAGTGGGGAGTATTCCATCCCACTCCTGATGGTGCCTTGTAGACGGTGGACAGGCTTTGGGGTGCCAGGAGGTGAGTTACTCGCTGCAGTATCCTTAGTCTCTGACCCGCTCTTGTAGCCACTGTGTTTATGTGGTGAGTCCGTTGAGTTTCTGGTCAATGGTAACCCCAAGGTTGTTAACAATAGGGGGATTCAATGATGGTAATACCATTGAATATCAAGGAGCGGTGGTGATGGTCATTGTCTGGCATTTGTGTGGCGTGAACGTTACTTGCCTAAGCCTGGATATTGTCCAGATCTTGTTGTATTTGAGCATGGACTGCTTCAGTATCTGAGGAGTTATGAATGGTGCTGAACACTGTGCAATCATCGGTGAACATCCCCACTTCTGACCTTATGACAGAGGGAAGGTCATTGATGAAGCAGCTGAAGATGGTTGAGCCTAGGACCCTATCCTGAAGAACTCCTACAGAGATGTCCTGGAGCTGAGATGATGGAACTCCACAGCCACAATCATCTTCCTGTGTACCAGGTATGACTCTAACCAGCGGAGTGTTTGCCCTCGATACCCATTGATTCCAGTTTAGTCAGGGCTCCTTGATGCCACACTCCGTCAAATGCAGCCTTGACATCACGGGCTGTCCCTCTCCCCTCCCCTCTGGAATTCAGCTCCTTTATCCATGTTTGACCCAAGGCTGTAATGAGGTCAGGAGCTGAGTGACCCTGGGGGAACCCAAACTGGGTGACACTCAGCAGGTTATAGTTGAGCTGGTGCTGCTTGATAGTCCTGTTGATGGCACCTGAGGATCGAGAGGAGACTGATTGGGCGGTAATTGATTGGGTTGGATTGGTCCTGCTTTGTGTGTACAGGACATACCTGGGTAATTTGCCACATTGTCGGGTAGATGCCAGTGTTATAACTGTACTGGAGCAGCTTGGCGAGGGGATGTTCTGGAGCACAAGTCTTCAGTCCTGTTGCTGGAATGTTATCAGGGCCCATTGTCTTTGCAGTATCCAGTGTCTCCAGCCGTTTCCTGATATCACGTGGAGTGAATGGAATTGGCTGGAGACTGGGATCTGTGACGCTGGATCATCCTCTCGACACTTCTGGCTAAAGATTGCTGTAAATGTATCAGCCGTGTCTTTTGCCCTGATGTGCTGGGCTCCTTCACCGCCGAGGGTAGGGTTTTTGTTGAGCCTCCTCCTCCAGTGAGTTGTTTAATTGGAGTCTGGTTTGGTAGCTTCACCAGGTTGACACCTCATGTTTAGGTCTACCTGGTGCTGCTCCCAGCATGCACTCCTGCACTCTCCATTGAACCATTACCATCAAACCAGAGGATCAGCCCTGGTTCAATGGAGAGTGCAGGGGACATGCCGGGAGCAGCATCAGGTCTACCAAAACGTGAAGTGTCAACCTGGCGAAGCTACCAGACAGGACCAAACTTGCATGTCAAACAGCATTACCAACAAGTGAAAGGCACAGCTCAGATCTAAGCTCTGCAGTCCTTCCACACCCAGTCGTGAATGGTGGTGAACAATTAACAGCAGCAGACTTGCTGGAGTATAATTCTGCTGCATTTGATGCCCCAAGTGCCTCATGGATGTCTGGTCTTGAGCTGTTTGAAGTCTGTCCCATTTAACATGGTGAGAGTGCGACACAACACAACGGAGGGTATTCTCAATGTCAAGGCGGGACTCCGTCTCCACAGGGACAGTGTGACAGTCGCTTTTACTGATCCTGTCATGGACAGACTACCTGCCGCAGACCCAGTCTAGCAGTTACATCCTTTAGGACCCGACCAGCTCAATCAGGAATGCTGCTGCCAGTGGTGGACATTGGAATCCCCTCCCAGAGGACATTTTGTACCCTTGCCATCCTCAGTGTTTCCTCCAAGTGTTGGTCAGCACGGTGTGGTAACGATCCATCAGCCAAAGGAGGACAGTACGTGTAACCAGTAAGAGGTTTCTTGCCCATGTTTAATCTGATGCCATGAGACTTCATGGAGTCTCGAGTCAATGTCAAGGCCTCCCAGGGCAACTCCCTCCCGACTGTATCCCACTGTGCCATGAACTCTGCTGGGTCTGTCCTGCTGGTGGTACAGGACACATCCAGGGATGGCAATGGTGGGGTATGGGATGTTTTTTATTTTTGTTTTGTTTTTTATGATGTGTGTGAGGGTGGGTATTGAAATAACTCCACTGAGGCCGGTACCCTGTCACCAAGTCACCCTTTACTTTGGAGGATCCTTGTCACTGATCCAGCTCCTGCAGAGCCAACTCTCCGAGTGAACACGATGTCAGACCCTCCTGTTTATTTTTTCTCTGCTTATATTTTCCCCAGCGCAGGTGTGTGCACAGGTGTGAAACACAGTGAAAGACACAAGGTGTATAAATCTTTATTCAATTCCCACCACCAGGAAGGAAGGAAACATCCATTGACAAGTAGTGCCCTTCTTAGAGGGCAATGCTGTGTGATCAAACAATGAAGGGGAGGGCAGGGATTAAATTAAAATAGAGTTGGAGGGGGAAATGATGCACTCCACTCCCTGCGGCGCCCACCTCTCCCTGAACAACTCCAGGGTGTTGGTGGAGACCACGTGGGAAGAGGGGAAGAGGGACAGGCAGTCGGCCCTAACGACCCCTTCCACAGCCCACTGTCTGAACATAGAACACAGAAAAGTACAGCACAGGACAGGCCCTTTGGCCCACGATGTTGTGCCGAGATTTAATCCTAATGTCAAACATAGTAACTTAACCTACACACCCCTCAACTCACTGCTATCCATGTGCATGTCCAGCAGTCGCTTAAATGTCCCCAATGACTCTGCTTCCACCACCACAACTCTCTGCGTAAAGAACCTACCTCCGACGTCTCCTTTATACCTTCCTCCTAATATCTTCGAACTATGACCCCTCATACCAGTCAATCCTGCCCTGGGGGAAAGTCTCTGGTTATTGACTCTATCTATTCCTCTCATTACCTTGTATACCTCGATCATGTCTTCTCTCTTCCTCCTTCTCTCCAGAGAGAAAAGTCCGAGCTAATTCAACCTTTCTTCATAAGACAAGCCCTCCAGTCCAGGCAGCATCCTGGTAAACCTTCTTTGCACCCTCTCCAAAGCCTCTATATCTTTCCTATAGTAGGGCGACCAGAACTGGACACAATATTCCAAGTGTGGTCTCACCAGGGACTTGTAGAGCTGCAGCAAAACCTCGCGGCTCTTAAACTCAATCCCCCTGTTAATGAAAGCGGAAACAACATATGCTTTCTTAACAACCCTATCCACTTGGATGGCAACTTTAAGGGATCGATGTACTTGCCCACCCAGATCCCTCTGTTCCTCCACACTGCCAAGAATCTTTTAATCCTATATTCAGCATTCAGGTTCGACCTTCCAAAATGCATCACTTCACATTTATCCAGGTTGAACTCCATCTGCCATTTCTCAGCCCAGCTCTGCATCCTGTCTATGTCGCGCTGCAGCCTGCAGTAGCCCTCGGTACTATTGACGGCACCCCTAACCTTTTGGTCATCTGTAAATTTACTAACCCACCCCTCAACCTTCTCATCCAAGTCATTTATAAAAACTACAAAGAGCAGAGGCCCAAGAACAGAGCCCTGTGGGACCCCACTCAACACTGACCTCCAGGCAGAATACATTCCATTTACAACCACTCTCTGCCTTCTGTCAGCCAACCAATTCTGAATCCAGATAGCCATATCTCCCTGTATCCCATACTTCCTGACTTTATGAATGACCCTACCACGGGGATCCCTATCAAATGCCTTTCTGAAGTCCATATACACCACATCCACTGCTCAATCTTCGTTGACCTGTCTCGTCCCTCCTCAAAGAACTCAATAAGATTTGTGAGGCATGACCTGCCCCTCACAAAGCCATGCTGACTGCCTTTAATCACACTATGCTTTGCCAAATGGTCATAAATCCTATCCCTCAGAATTCTTTCCAAAAGCTTGCTGACCGCAGACATAAGACTGACTGGTCTGTAATTGCCAGGGATTTCCCTAATACCCTTCTTGAAAAGAGGAACAACATTCACCTCCCTCCAATCCTCCGGTAAGACTGCCATGGAGAGTGAAGAGGCAAATATCCCCGCCAGCAGCTTAGCAACCTCCTTTCTCACTTCCCGGAGCAGCCTGGGATAAATCTGGTCTGACCCTGGGGACTTATCAATCTTAATGTTTGCCAAAATTTCCAGCACATCAACTTCATCAACCTTCATCTGGTCAAGCCTCTACCCCAGCTCCTTAAAGTTCTCATTCACAACAAAGTCCCTTTTCTTGGTGAAAACAGAAGCAAAAACCTCTTTCAGGGCTTCCCCTATCTGCCCAGACTCCACGCACAAGTTCCCTCTGCTATCCCTGATCGGCCCTACCTTCTCCCTGATCATACTCTTATTCCTCATGTATGAGTAAAATGCTTTTGGACCTGTTTATGGCCAGTTAAGCCAGGCCCAGGAGCAGACCCACGAGGAGATCCTCAGATATACCCACCCCCCTCCGTACTGGATGCCTGAAGATCAGGAGCGTGGGACTGAAGTGCAACCAAAATCAGAGGAGGAGGTTTTTGAGAAAATCAAAAAGGGAGTGCAAACACTCACACCCAGTATATACATGGTCCACGGACTCCATAGCAACACAGAACAAGCACTTGGGCAGGGAGGTGTCTAGGGTGTTATCTGTAAGGTATGATTCCATGAGAATGACTATGTCAGGGTGTTGCTTGACTAGTCTGTGAGACAGCTCTCCCAATTTTGGTACTAGTCCCGAGATGTTTGCCGGCCGACAGGGCTGTTTGTGTTTTTGCCGTTGTCTTCACCGGTTCCAAGGTCGATGCCAGGTGGTCCATCCAATTTCATTTCTTTGTTGTGACTTTCTAGCGATGGATACAACTGAGAGCCTTGCTGGGCCATTTCAGAGGGCAGGTGAGAGTCACCCACATTGCTGTGGGTCTGGAGTTACGTGTACGCCAGGCCAGGTATTGATGGCAAATCTCCCTCCCTGAAGGACATTAGTGAACTAGATGGGTTTTTCCAACAATTGACAATGGTTTCATGGTCATCAGTCGATCCTTAATTCCAAATTTATTTTGTTGTTGAATTCAAATTCCATCATGTGCTGTGGTGGGATTCAAACCCAGGTCCCCATCATTCTGGGTGTCTGGATTAATAGTCGAGCGATGACAACAGTAGGCCATCACCTGCCCTTTGAGCCTCATCCCACCCCTTGAGCCTGTTCCACCATTCAAACAGCTGATCCAACATTCCTCAAAACTGTTTGCCTGGCCTTTCCCTGTAATCCTCGATTCCCTGACTGATCCAAAAGAAAGTGAGGATGCTAGAGATGCTGGTGATCAGAGTTGAGAGAGTGGGGCTGGGAAAGCACAGCAGGTCAGGCAGCATCCGAGGAGCAGGAGAATTCACATTTCGAGCAAGAGTCCTTCATCAGGAATGAGGCTTGTGGCCGAGGGGACTGAGAGGCAAATGGGAGGGGGGTGGGACTAGGGGGAAGGTAGTTGAGAATGCAATAGGTAGATGAAGGTGAGGAGTGATGGTAATAGTTTGGAAAGGAGGGTGGAGTGGGAAGGAAGAACACTTCATTAGGGCGGTGCCGAGTTGGAAGGTTGGATCTGGGATAAGGTGGGGGGGAGTGGAGATGAGGAAACTGGTGAAATCCACATTGATTCCATGTGGTTGGGGGGTCACAAGGTGGAAGATGGGACATTTTTCCTCCAGGCGTCGGGTGCTTCGGGTTTGGCGATGGAGGAGGCCCAGCACCTGCATGTCCTTGGCAGAGGGAGAGGGGGAGTGAAAGTGTTTAGCCACAGGGTGGTGGGGTTGGTTGGTGCAGGTATCCCAGACATGTTACCTGAAGTTGGTGTCCTGTCTCCCCAATGTACAGGAGACCATATCGAGAGCAACGGACACAGGAGATGACATGCATGGAAATGCAGGTAAAACTCTGTTGGATGTGGAAGGATCCTTTGGGATCTTGGACGGAAGTGAGGTGGGGGGTGTGGGCACAGGTTTTGCACTTCCTGCGGTAGCAGGGGTAGGTGCTGGGAGGGGTGAGTGAGTTGTTATGGTGTGTGGGCCTAACAAGGAAGTCATGGAGGGAATGATCTTTCTGGAATGCGGATAGGGCTGGGGAGGAAAATATATACCTGGTGGTGAGGTCTGTTTGTAGCTGGCAGAAATGCAGAGGACAATGCGATGTATCCAGAGGTTGGTGGGTGGACAGTGAGGACCAGGGGGATTCTGTCCTTGTTGTGATTGGAGGGGTGGGGCTCGAGGGTGGAGATATGGGAAGTGGAGGAGATGCAGTGGACAGCATTGTCGACCACTTGGGAGGAGAAATTGTGGTCTTTAAAGAAGGAGGCCATCTGGAATGTTCTATGTTGGAACTGGTCCTCGTGGGAACAGATGCCGAGAAGGCGGAGGTTTTGGGAATAAGGGATAGCACTTTTGCAGGAGGCAGGGTGGGAGGAGGTGTAGTCCCAGGTAGCCATGGGAGTTGGTGGGTTTGTAGAAGATGCCAGTGTTGAGCTGGTCGCCGGAAATGGAGATTGAAAGGTCCAGAAAGGGGAGAGAGGTGTTTAAGATGGTCCAGGTGAACTTGAGGTCAGGGTGGAAGGTGTTAGTGAAGTTGATGAACTGTTCAACCTCTTCATGGGAGCAAAAGGTAGCACTGATGCAGTCATCAAGGAAGCGGAGGAAACGGTGGAGTGGTGCCGGTGTAAATGCAGAAGATGGATTGTTCCACTAACCGACAAAGAGGCGGCACCCATAGCTGGGGCTCATGTGGGTGCCCATGGCTACCCCTTTGGTCTGGAGGAAGTAGGAGGATTCAAAGGAGAAATGTTTGAGGGTGAGGACCAGTTCAGCCAATCGAATGAGTGTGACGGTGGAGGGGTACTGGTGGGCGACACGGTGGCACAGTGTTTAGCACTGCTGCCTCACAGCGCCAGGGACTTGGGTTCAATTCCCGCCTCAAGATGTGCGGGTCAGGTGAATTGGCCACGCTAAATTGCCTAGTGTTAGGTAAGGGGTAAATGTAGGGGAATGGGTGGGTTGCGCTTCGGCGGGTCAGTGTGGACTTGTTGGGCCGAAGGGCCTTTTTCCACACTGTAAGTAATCTAATCTAAATAGATGGTTTGGAGTCCTTCATCATGGCAGATGGATGTGTACAGGGACCGGATGTCCATGATGAAAATAAGATGTTAGGGGCCGGGGAAACAAAAGTTGTGGAAGACGTGGAGGGCGTGGATGGTATCCTGAACATATGTGGGGAGATCCTGGAACAAATGGGACAGGACTCTGTCGAGGTATGCAGGGATGAGTTCGTTGGGGCAGGAGCAGGCCAAGACAATGGGTCGGGCGGGACACTCAGGTTTGTGAATTTTGGGTTGGAGATAGATTCGGGCAGTGCGGGGTTCATAGACAATGAGGTTGGAGGCCGTTGGTGGGAGATCCCCAGAGGTGATGAGGTTGTGGATGGTCTGGAAGATGATGGTTTGGTGATGGGAGGTGAGGTCATGGTCAAGGAGGCAGCAGGAGGAGGTGGAATCTATGTTGAGAGTATGGTGCTGGAAAAGCACAGCTGGTCAGACAGAATCCAAGGAGCAGGAGAATCAATGTTTCAGGTATAAGCCCTTCATCAGGAATGCTTCCTGAAATGTCGATTCTCCTGCTCCTCGGATGCTGCCTGACCTACTGTGCTTTTCCAGCACCTCACTCATGACTCTGATCTCCAGTATCTGCAGTCCTCACTTTCTACTGTCAAGAATCTATCTCAGCCTTAAATACACAGGACTCTGCTCACAAACTCTCCATGGCAAGGAGACATCCCTCCTCATCTCAGTCTTAAATTGATGCCCCTTTATCCTGAGACTGTGGCCTCTGGTCCCAATCTTTCCCATGATTGGAAACATCTTCTCAGCATTGGCCTTGTCAAGCCCCTTAAACATCTAATGAGATCAATGAGCTTCAATGAGATCACCTGTCATGCGCTAAACTCCAGTGAGTAGAGTCCCAACCTGTTCAGTCTTTGCTCAGAAGACAGTCCCTCCATGCTAGGGTTCATCGGAATGAATCTTCTCTGAACTGCCTCCAATGAATCAATAGCTTTACTTAAATAAGAGGACCAAAACTGCTCACAGTGTCCAGATATGATCTCCCCAGCCCCTTGTCCAGTTGCAGTAAGACTTCCTCCTCTTATACTCCAACTTCCTTGAAATAAGGGTCAACATTCCATTCCCCTTCCTGATTCCCTGTTGTCCAGTATACTAGCTTTCTGTATTTTGTGCACAAGTTCCCCCAAACTCCTTTGTCTTGCAGCTTTCTGCAGTTTTTCTCTATTTACTGCTTTTTTGTTTTCCCTTTCAGAAGTAACAACTACACCCTTTCCCACATTATATTCCACTTGCCAACTTTTTGCCCACTTACTTAATCCATCAACATCTCTCAGTGATCATTAGTATCCCTCTAACAACCTGCCTTTCCACCTACTTTGGTAATTCGGTAAATTTGGCTACAAGGCATTAATAAATGTTGGTTCAGCAGTGATTCCTATGGAACCACACTGGACATGGGTCACTAACCTGATAAAGAGCCCCTTAACCCCACTCACTGTTTCCTGCCCATGAGCCAATTCTCTATCCATGTCATGATTTGGAGGTGTTGGTGTTGGACTGGGGTGGACAAAGTTAAAAATCACACAACACCAGGTTAGAGTCCAATAGGTTTATTTGGAAGCACTAGCTTTCAGAGCGCTGCTCATTCAGCAGGTGGTTGTGGAGTAGATCGTCAGACACAGAATTTATAGAAAAAAAATTAGTGTCATGCAGTGATATGTTGAACAAACCTGGATTTTTAAGTTTTTCATCTTTTAGAATACAGTTTTTAGTTAATTAATATGTGAATCCCAAAATTTCTTTAAAGTCACCTTCTCGAGTTCAGTACCCGTGGGAATGGCCACAACTGGGACCTTGGGTTCATGTCACACTACAGGTGACCATACACACACACACACACACACACACGTTTATATTCCATCACACCCACACATGTACTTTACCAAGCTCTCACACAGAGAAACACACATGCTCTCACGTGCACTCACACTCACACGCCCACACTGACATGCACACACTTTCTCTCTCTCTCTCTCTCTCATGCATGCACACACATACAAGTCTACAGGGCAAATTTGTATTTGCAGAATTGTATTTGCAGATACATTCTACTTTACACAAAAAATACAGAATCTGCAGGCAGTCAATCCATGTAATATCTTGTAAATTCCTCTTTGGAAATAGAACCAGTCTGGCTCAAGATTGGAATACAGACAGACACTGACCTCACACCTTTAATGCATTGTCTGAGCTGAGATTAGATTAGATTCCCTACAGTGTGGAAACAGGCCCTTCGGCCCAATAAGTTTGCACTGACCCTCCGTAGAGTAACCCAGACCCATTTCCCTCTGATTTAAGCACCTAACACGATGGGCAATTCACCATGGACAAATTCACTTAACCTGCACATCTTTGGACTGTGCAAGGGAACCAGAGCACTAGGAAGAAACCTACACAGACACGGGGAGAATGTGCAAACTCCACACAGTCAGTCACCTGAGGCTGGAATCGAACCTGGGTCCCTGGTGCTGTGAGGCATTAGTGTTAACCGCTGAGCCACCACCTTTTGCATAGAACGTAGAACATTACAGAGCAGTACAGGCCCTTCGGCCCTCGATGTTGCGCCGCCCTGTCATACTAATCTGAAGCCCATCCCACCTACACTATTCCATGTACGTCCATATGCTTGTCCAATGACAACTTAAATGCACTTAAACTTGGCGAATCTACTACCGTTGCAGGCAAAGCATTCCATACCCTTACTACTCTCTGAGTAAAGAAAGTACCTCTGACACCTGTCTTATCACTATCTCCCCTCACTTTAAAGTTGTGTCCCCTCGTGTTTGCCGTCACCATACTTGGAAAACGGCTCTCCCAGTCCACCCTATCTAACCCTCTGATTATCTTGTATGTCTCTATTAAGTCACCTCTCAACCTTCTTCTCTTGAATGAGAACAGCCTCAAGGCCCTCAGCCTTTCCTCGTAAGACAATCCCTCCATACCAGGCAACATCCTGTAAAACTTTAAGTAATCTCGAGAAGCTGACTTCAAAGAAGTTCTGGGATTCACATATTAATGATCCAAAAGCTGCATTCTAAAAGATGACAGACTTAAAAATCCAGGTTCGTTCAATACAGCACTATATCACACTGTAATCTTTTGCTATAAATTCTGTGTCTTATGATCTTATACTCCTCAGCTACCAGATGAAGGAGCAGCGCTCCGAAAGCTAGTGCTTCCAAATAAACCTGTTGGACCATAACCTGATGTTGTGTGATTTTTAACTTCTGTCAAAGACAATACACTGCCTCCAACACATGGGCTCTTATGAAATAACCTCTTGTGAGGTACCTTGCTGAACATCTTCTGGAAACCCAAATACAACACATCTACCGGCTCCCTTCTATCCACTCTGGTTGAACCCTCGTCAAAAAAAACTCCAATAAATTATTCAAATGCAATTTCCCTTTCATGCTGCTCCACTGACTCTGCTCAATGAGGTTATGATATTCGAATTGTCCTGCTATTACGTCCTAAATAATTGATTCCAACATTTTTTCACAAGAGATGTGTGTCTCATTGGCTCAGCGTTACCTGACTTTCACCCCTCGTGCTTTATGAGGAAGGGAGTCATTTGGTAGTTTTCCAATCCTTTGGTACTCAGCCGTAAACCAATGATTCTTGGAAAATTACTATCGATGCGTCCACTAGCTCTGCAGCTACCTCTTTTAGGAAACTAGGAGCAAGCTCGGGCTAGGGGACTTTCTTGCTTTTAGCTCCATTAGTTAGCACCGTGGGCGGCACGGTGGCACAGTGGTTAGCACTGCTGCCTCACAGCACCTGAGACCCGGGTTCAATTCCCGACTCAGGTGACTGACTGTGTGGAGTTTGCACGTTCTCCCTGTGTCTGCGTGGGTTTCCTCCGGGTGCTCCGGTTTCCTCCCACAGTCCAAAGATGTGCGGGTCAGGTGAATTGGCCATGCTAAATTGCCCGTAGTGTTAGGTAAGGGGTAAATGTAGGGGTATGGGTGGGTTTCGCTTCGGCGGGTCGGTGTGGACTTGTTGGGCCGAAGGGCCTGTTTCCACACTGTAAGTCTAATCTAAAAAGTCTAATCTAATCTAGTTTGTCTAATATTACTTCTTTGGTGATAGTGAAGATACTTAATTCCTTACCTTGTTCTTTAGTATTACTGAACTATTCAAAGTATCTTTGAAAGACTGATGCAAAATATCTGTTAACTCCTCTGCCATTTCCTTGTTCCTGAAAACCATCTCCCCATATTTGATTACTAAAGGTTCTATGTTCATTTTGACCTCGCTTTCTTTTTAAATGTTTAAAGAAATCCATTGTCAGTGTTGATATTCCTCGCTATTTTGACATTGTAGTTTCAGTCCTCCTTTGCTAAATTCTGAATTTACTCTCGGCCTTGGAGTTATGACTGACTTTGGCCTCAAAGGACTTTTAACGAACCTTGGGGTGGCACAGTGGCTCAGTGGTTAGCACTGCTGCCTCACAGCACCAGGGACCCGGGTTCAATTTTAACCTCAGGCAACTGTCTATGTGGAGTTTGTACATTCTCCCCGTGTCTGTGTGGGTTTCCTCCGGGTGCTCCAGTTTCCTCCCACAATCCAAAGATGTGTAGGTCAGGTAAATTGGCCATGCTAAATTGCCCGTAGTGTTCAGGGATGTGTAGGTTAGGTGCATTAGTCAGGGGTAAATGTAGGGGAATGGGTCTGGGTGGGTTACTCTTTGGAAGGTCAGTATGAACTTGTTGGGCCGAATGGCCTGTTTCCACACAGTGGGGATTCTAATAAATACATTTGACAGGATCGCTTTCCCTTGCCAAATATTGTTGGGAAATTGGCATTTTAATAAATAAAACCTATTGTGCCCCAAATAACCCTCTTTCTAAAATTAGAGGTATTTGGTTTTAATGTACTTACACAAGATCAAGATGTATCAAGATGCTTTTATTTTCCACTATTTGCACCTTTCCTTCCTTATCACATATCTTTATGACAGTGCTTAATAATATTTACTCTTGGGAATAAAATATTTAATTCAGAACTTCTGTTCATAAACTTTGTCCAAATTTCAATAACGCAAAACTGTGACCTGTCTAATATGAACAAACATTTCACATCATCATTAATCCAAGCAAAAGAAATGCAGCTCCAGAAACATCTCGGACAGTGACTCCTGAACTGGGAGTCACAGAATCAGTGCATGTAGTCCCATTGTCCTTTGCCCTCACATTATCCCATTCCCCTTACACTGAAATGTTCCAGTTGGGGTGACATGGTGACTCAGGGGTTAGAGTCAAGGGTGTGGTGCTGGGAAAGCACAGCAGATCAAAGAGCAGGAGAATTGATCTTTCATCAAGGGCTAATGCCTGAAAAGTCGATTCTCCTGTTCCTCGGATGCTGTCTATCTTGCTGTGCTTTTCCAGCACCATACTCTCGACTCTGATTTCCAGGAACTGCAGTCCTCACTTCCCTGGACTCAGTGATTAGCATGGCTGCCTCACAGCACGCGGGACCCGGGTTTGATTCCAGCCTCGAGCGACTATCCAGTGTGGAGTTTACACATTTTCCCTGTGTCTGCATGGATTTCGTCTGGGTGCTCAGGTTTCATCCCATGGTCCAAAGATGTGCAGGCTAGGTGGTTTGGCCATGGTAAATTGTCCACTGTGTGTAGGTTAGCACGGTGGCACAGTGGTTAGCACTGCTGCCTCACAGCGCCAGGGACCTGGGTTCAATTCCCGACTGAGGCGACTGTGTGGAGTTTGCACATTCTCCCCGTGTCTGCATGGGTTTCCTCCGGGTGCTCCAGTTTCCTCCCACAGTCCAAAGATGTGCGGGTCAGGTGAATTGGCCATGCTAAATTGCCCGTAGTGTTAGGTAAGGGGTATATGTAGGGGTATGGGTGGGTTGCGCTTCGGCGGGTCGGTGTGGACTTGTTGGGCTGAAGGGCCTGCTTCCACACTGTAAGTAATCTAATCTAATCTTAGCGAGATTAGCCATGGGAAATGTGAGGTTGTAGGGATAGAGTAGGGGATGTGTCTGGGTGAGATGGTCTTCAGTGTTGTTGTGGGCTCGATGGGCCAAACAGCCTGTTTCCACCCTGTAGGGATTCTATGATAATCGTGGCCTATTCACCTTTATATGGTACCAAATCCAAGTGTGTTACAGCTGTCAGGAATTCATGTTCATTTTCCTCAGCGTTCCATCTATTCTTGAAGTACAATATTTCTTGGTGTCCTTTCACTTGCATCAGCTAAGTGACCCTCTTCTCATCCTGAAATGCCTCACAATTGTGGACGTCCCAACTCAATCATGGGCCATGGTATATACTTGCTTCATGACTGCACCTCAGAAATACCACTGACTTCTAATAGTCCTCTCCTGCGGGAACACAGCGTCTTTACAGATCCTGACCCAGTTTTCAACTGCCCTATTTCAAGTTGCTCCAATACTGAATGCCTGCTTTTTGGGGGAATTCATAGATCATAGGTTTGGAAGGAATGGATAAGGAGCTGTGGCAAATTTCTGGTGTGCATGCTGAAGATAGTACACACTGCTGCTACTGAACGTCGGTGGGGGAGGGAGTGGATGTTTGTGCATGTGGTGCCAATCAAGTGGCTGCTTTGTCCTGGATGGTGCCAAGCTGGGAATAGAAACGGGAAATCGAAAGATAGAAGTAGAGAGGATGTTTCCACTGGCAGGTGAAACTAGGACAAGAGGGAATAGCCTCAAAGTTAGAGGGAGCAGGATTCGGACTGAATCGAGAAGGAATTTCTTCACCCAGAGGGTTGTAACTCTGTGGAATGCCTTGCCCAGAAGTAGTTGACGCATCTTCAGTAAAAGGTTTTTAAAGCTAAGATAGATTTTTTTAACAATAAAGGAATTAAGGGTTACAGTGAGGGCGGGTAAGTGGAGCTGAGTCCACAAAAAGATCAGCCATGATCTTATTGAATGGCAGAGCAAGCTGGAAGGGCCGAATGGCCTCCTCCTGCTCCTAGTTCCTATGTTCCTAAGTATGCTTCTTGAGTGTGAATGGGGGCTGCAAGTGGGGAGTATTCCATCGCACTCCTGACTCGTGATTGTAGGTGGTGGACAGGCTTTGGGAGTCCGGAGGTGAGTTACCCACTGCAGGATTCCTAGCCTCCAGCCTGATCTTGCAGCCATTGTGTTTATGTGGTGAGTCCAGTTGAGTTTCTGGTGGTAACCTCCAGGATGTTGATCATGGAGGATTCAGTGATTGTAACACCATTTAATGTTAAGGGGCTTTGTTTAGATTGTCAGGGTCCACAGCCTTTGCAGTATCCAGTGGCTCCAATAGTTTCTTGATATCAGTTAGAGTGAATCAAATTGGCATCTGTCAGTAGCTCTGCTATCTGTATTCCTGCTCCAGCCCTTCTGTTGATCAATCACTGACTCAGGCAGGCAAAAGTGAGGATTGTAGATGCTGGAAACCAGAGTCCAGGTCAGAGTGGTGCTGGAAAAGCACAGCAGGTCAGACAGCATCTGAGGAGCCGGAGAATCAACATTTCGGGAAGGGCTTTTGTCCGAAACGTCGATTTTCCTGCTCCTCGGATGTTGCCTGACCTGCTGTGCTTTTCCAGCACCACTCTGATTTCCAGCATCTACAATCCTCACTTTTGCCTTGTTGATTTTAACCTTACCTGAGAAATCACCTAGTCATGAGGAGAAACACTGCCACACACTTTCGCAGGTGTTTTGTTGACACGCTTTTAAAGAAAGGATTCCTTCACATTCATTCTACAAATTCAGCTTCCTGGCCTCACATCATTTAGTTGAGCTGTTACATTCAGATGATATTCATTAACAGGATTCCAACATACACACCAACCAGCACCATGTGTCTCTTACTGACAGACTGACATGAGCCAGTTACAGGAAAAGGCTGATGGTGTGTGAGACCCACAGTGATTGGCACAATTGTCCCCATTGTGTGATTACAAGAGGCAGCAGGTGAGGCAATGTCTCACTTTGTGCTTTGATTGTGCTCCAAATAAACACAAAAGGATCCATGTTACTCCAATTAAACAATTCCCAAGCTTTAATTACCTTACAACAGGCTGAAAAAGCTGCTGTCCTCCACGCTGACAGTTTCCAATAATAGAACAAAGAACAATACAGCACAGACACTGACCCTTCAGCCCAACCAGTACATGCTGACCATAGTCATAAACGAAGTTAGTCCCACCTGCCTGCTCCTGGCCCATATCCCTCCAAACCTTATCTTTCCAAATGTCTTTTAAACATTATATTGTACCCTCATCCACCACTTCATTAGGAACGTCATTCCACAAGCACAGGGAATTCTATCTCTTTGTTTGCCTCCTGCTCACTGACCGACAGCAGATTGGGCAGAGAAACAGCAGATGGCGTTTGATACGTGCATACGGGAGGTGATGCATTTGGAAGGTCAAATTCAAGTGCGATTTAAACAATCAATAGCAGAACCCTGTAAAGCATTGACATACAGTGGGATCTGGGTGGACAGGTCCATAGTTCCCTGAAAGCGGCAACACTGGTGGATAAAAGGGTCAAGAAGGCAGAAAGCACACTTGGCTTTATTGGCTAGGGCATCAAATATAAAATCTGGCAAATGATTTTACAGCCATAAACATTTTTTCTTCTCCTCTCTGGTTGGCCAGCATTTGTTGTCCTTCTGTTGTTGGCCTTGTGAGTAATGTGGACACAGTGAGAGTAGTCAGAATACGGCACACAGACCTGAAGGAACTGCTTGTGGTGATCACTGATCAGTCACACATTCAGGGGGTAAACCTCCCCCCATTTCCTGACGATACTGCCTGGCCCAGGGAACTCTCAGTACTCGCTCTGTACAGTCAATCACATGGCACTGCAGCCTGGCTGCTGGCTTCGAGAACACATTCAATAAAATCTATTGTCCTTATGCATAGGTCACCTCCTTGAAACATTTGGAGTGACACATTGGGATATTCCCCCACTGTCTCCAGTGGAGCACCATAAGGACTTTCCTGAAGTGTTGACTGTATGGGAGTTAGCAGTCAGACAGGTGGTGCTGCTGTCTTCAGGGAGGTGATCATAATGAGAGAGCTTGCTCACTCATTCACGACAATCATGATTATTTGGGGCCTGCATTAAATGGCTCAGTAACACTGCCTACCCAGAACAGACCTCCCCCCTCCTCGAATGACTACTACTAATGAGGGACTGTACTCCCTCAGTCACAGGTAAGAGTGATAGAACCAGAGAGACATACAGCACAGAAACAGATCCTTTGGTCCAATTCATCTATGTCGATCAGATATCCCGACCTAATCCAGTCCCAATTTGGAGATGGTGGTGTTGGACTGGGGAGTACAAAGTTAAAAATCACACAACACCTGGTTATAGTCCAACAGGTTTAATTGGAAGCACACTAGCTTTCAAAGCGACGCTCCTTTATCAGGTGGTTGTTTGAGGGACAACTAACTGATGAAGGAGCGTCGCTCCGAAAGCTAGTGTGCTTCCAATTAAACCTGTTGGACTATAATCAGGTGTTGTGATTTTTAACTGATCCAGTTCCATTTTCCAGCACTTGGCCCATATCCCCTCCAAACCCTTCCTAATCATATACCCATCCAGATGCCTTTTAAATGTTGCAATTGTACCAGCCTCCACCACTTCCTCTGGCAGCTCATTCCATACACGTACCACCCTCTGTGTGAAAAGTTGCCCCTTAGGTCTTTTTTATATCTTTCCCCTCTCACCCTAAACCTATGCCCTCTAGTTCTGGACTCCCCCCCCCCCCCCCCCCCCCCCCCCCCCGGGAAAAGACCTTGTCTATTTATCCTATCCATGCCCCTCATGATTTTATAAACCTCTATAAGGTCACCCCTCAGCCTCCGACGCTCCAGGGAAAACAGCCCCAGCCTGTTCAGCCTCTCCCTGTTGCTCAAATCCTCCAACTCTGGCAACATCCTTGTAAATCTTTTCTGAACCCTTTCAAGTTTCATAATATCCTTCCGATAGGAAGGAGACCAGAATTGCACGCAATATTCCAAAAGTGGCCTAATCAAAGTCCTGTACAGCCGCAACATAACTTCTCAATTCCTGTACTCAATACTCTGACCAATAAAGGAAAGCATTCCAAACACCGCCTTCACTATCCTATCTACCTGCGCATTGCACCGGTAAAATAGATGATGAATGCACTGGGCTGGTGGAACCCAGAGGGAGGATAAACTACAATGCCTCCTGTAGATTCAGCATGGCAGAGAGCATTGTGTTACCTTCCACAAATGTTCCATTACCTTCTACTTACCACCTCGCACCCAGCAACTTTCCTCACTCCCCACCCCCCCTCCCCCCAACCAACCTTCTCAGTTTTACCTGTGCTCATTCCCCTCTGTTACTCTTGAAGGGTTAAGGTTAGCATTACCTTTGACCCTATAAAATTAACCCTTCACATGCTTGCACTCCTTCTGAACAGCCTATTTTGTCCCAAATATCTCCGGTTAGCAAGCCAACTGCTCCGGAACATTCTGTAACACATCCCTCCACATCAATCCAATGATTACCCAATCTTGATGCTGGATCCTGGATCCTGCAACTTACCACATCTTCATCCCTCCCCATCACTGTTCCATCCTTTGCCCAGTCCTGTGCTGCTCACCCCCTCCTCGCAACCTCCCACCCAGCTCCCCCTCCCCCTCACCCTGCTCCCCCTCCTCCCTCTCGCTCCCCCCCTCCCCCACACCCCGCACCCCCCCCCACAGCCCCCTCCCCCACATCCTGCTCCCCCACACCCCGCTCCCCCACACCCCATTCCCCACTCCCCCACACCCCACTTGGGTGAACAAGGTGTGTCTAATCTCCTTGTAACTTGGATACTTGTGCTGTTTCCTTAATTATTTCTTGTAAAAATACTGAACCAAGCAGTTTCTGTTCTGAATCTGATGTGTGGCACTTGTATGAAGGTAAACTATACATTAATAAGGCCTGGGTAGGAGAGTTTGTCTTATGAAGAAAGGTTGAGGAGGCTGGGGCTTTTCATAAATCCCCTACAGTGTGGAAACAGGCCATTTGGCCCAACTCCTGATGAAGGGCTTGTGCTCGAAACGTCAAATTCTCTATTCCTGAGATGCTGCCTGGCCTGCTGTGCTTTGACCAGCAACACATTTGCAGCTGTGATCTCCAGACCTCATTTTTTACTCGAACATTTGGCCCAACAAGTCCACACCGACCCATTCTCCTACCCTATTGCTGCATACCCCTTGATTAATACACTTAACCTACACATCCCTGAACACTATGGGCAATTTAGCATTGTCAATTCACCTAACCTGCACATCTATGGAGTGTGGGATGAAACTGGAACACCCAAAGGATATCCACGCAGACACGGGAAGAATGTGCAAACTCCACATAGACAGTCCCCCAAGGCCGGAATCGAACCTGAGTCCTTGGCGCTGTGAGGCAGCAGCACTAACCACTGAGCCACCATGCCACCCTATTCTGTGCTGCTTTTCTCGTTGGAGTGAAGAAGGATGAGAGGTGACTCGATAGATGTGTACAAGAAGGTGAGAAACAGAGATAGAGTGGATAGTCAGAGACTTTTTCCCAGGGCGGAAATGTCCATCATGAGGGGGCATAATTTTAGGGTAATTGGAGGAAGGTTTAGGGGAGGTATCAGAGGTCGGTTCTTTACACAGAGAGTGGTGGGTGTGTGGAATGCACTGCCAGTGGTGGTGGTACAGTCAGAGACATTAGGGACATTTAAGCGACTCTTGCATAGGCACTTGGAAGATAGTACAATGAAGTGTATGTAGGTTGTCTGATCTTAAAGTAGGATAAAAGGCCGGCACAACATCGAGGGCAGAAGGGCCTGTACTGTGCTGTACTGTGCTATGTTCCATGTTCCATGCCCAGGACAGACAGATGGGCACCTATAGGACTGTCAGGAATGTTTGGCACTAACTGCGTCCTGAGACTGGAGATTGGAGAGTGAACCTTGTTGAACTTAGATGGAAAACAAATTTGCAAGCAGCCAAATTAGCAGACTCCCTCCTCCCCATCCTGCCCCAAGAGTGTGAGATAACGCTGGTGGCCCTGAACCTGCCTTAGCCAAAGTGACCAGTGCAGTAAGAGGATGGTTTAACAGCTCACCAACTGACATCAGTATCTTCAAGACTGCTCTGTCTCTGTTTCTGACACTGACAAGCTCCAAATGTTCAGTCCATAACAAAAATTCCCTTTACAAAGTGACTCAAGGGATATGGGGACAGGAAAAGCAACTAATATCAATCAGCAGAAAGGAGACGACCTACTTCTGCTTTGGTTTCTTATAACCCTCTATTCAGAACAAACACACACAGTTTCTGAGCTCCATGTTACACCGACAATTTTAATTTAGGACTTTACTCACTGGTATCGTTTCCCTTGTTGGCATCATCTTAGCAACAAAACCAATTGAATGGTGAGGTTCCTACCGTCTGCTGCAGGTCAGGAATGATGATCCTGATGACCAATGTATCGCCCTGGATGTCATCCATCTTGCTGATAGGCTTCCCGGCTGCTGCCCTGATGGTGTCATAGATTGTTTCTTCTTTGGAGCTGTCAGATTCAGATTCAACAGAATAATCAGAAATGCTCTGTGCCATCTCATCTTCACTTGTGGTTGGACTTCGAGGCATGCTGTGCTTATCTTATATTGCAGAGCTACCAAGGGAATAAAATAGAATGAACACGGATATAATCTTATTATTAAATATTACAGAGACGCTTCATATGGCATGGGGAAAAACCGAAGATTATTACTTGGAGGGAAGGAAAAGATTTCCGAAAGTAGTTGTATTAATTGATCAAAATAGCTGCATCAAAATATTTCTTGACTTTTAGCACATGATGGCAAGCATTTCAAGGTTAATGAGGAATGACTGAGAAATGGAAGAAAGCTTCCAACTCCACTTTGAAAATACATTCACTGGTCCATGATTAATGTCTCCCATTCTCCCTGCTCTTTCTCTCGTACCTTTGGAGAGAGATAAAAATCACACAGCACCAGGTTCCAGTCCAACAGGCCTGTTTGGAAGCACTAGCTTTCGGAGCACTGCCCCTTCATCAGGAAGCTGGTGGGCAGGATCACAGGATGCAGGATTTATACTACAAGATCTAAATTCTACGTGCTATCGTCCTGCCCCACTAACTACCTGAAGGAGCAATGCTTTGAAAACTTGTACTTCCAAATAAACGTGTTGGCCTGTAACCTGATGTTGTGGGTTTTTAACTTTGTCCACCCTTGTCCAACACCAGCACCTCCACACCTTTGAAAGTGTCAGCCCTGTCTCAATGGGAGCATTCTAGCCCTGAGTTAAAGATTGTGGGTTCAATGTCCCTCCAGATACTGAACTTTTAATCTATGTTGAAGTTCAAGACAGAATCATCAAGGAGCTTTTCAAAAATTTTTCACAGGATATGGACATTATGGGCATGAGCAGCATGTGCTGTCTATCCTTAACTCTCCTTGAACGGTGTGGTTGGTTCAGCCATTCTGGGGCCAGTGTGGAGTCAGCCATATTGCTGCAGGTCTGGACTCACATGTCAGCCAGACTAATAAGGGCGGTAGACTTCCTTCCCAAAAAGACATTAGTGAACCTGTGTTATTCAATCAAATGTGCAACTTCTTGTTGGAGACATTAAATTGCACTTGAAGAGGAATACATTTGAGGAACAGCTAAGGATTCTGGGATTGTATTCATTGGAGTTTAGAAGATTAAGGGGAGATCTAATAGAAACTTACAAGATAACACATGGCTTGGAAAGGGTGGACGCTAGGAAATTGTTTCCGTTAGGCAAGGAGACTAGGACCCATGGACACATCCTTAAAATCAGAGGGGGTCAATTCAGAACAGAAATGCAGAGACATTTCTTCTGCCAGAGAGTGATGGGCCTGTGGAATTCATTGCCGCAGAGTGTAGTGGAGGCCGGGACGCTAAATGTCTTCAAGGCAGAGATTGATAAATTCTTGATGTCACAAGGAATTAAGGGCTACGGGGAGAATGCAGGTAAGTGGAGTTGAAATGCCCATCAGCCATGATTGAATGGCGGAGTGGACTCGATGGGCCGAATGGCCTTACTTCCACTCCTACATCTTATGGTCTTATAGTCTTAATACAGAATTTTTTTGAAGAATGTCAGAGGACTACTTTCTGTCAGAGAAAGATATTTATTTTTCAAGCAAATTACAAAAACAGGTGATCCAGGCATTAAACGTATTGCTGCCTTAACATAAGCAAATGACCTACAGTGTGGACAGGTGACTGTTTTTGAAGGATTAATGCACAGTTACTTCATCATAAAAGTATTATGTACAATCCTAACTGTGGTTCTGCACAACCAGAGGCAAACAGGCGATGTTGGAGGCTGGCAAACTGGGAGAGCAGAAACAATTTTCTTCTGAGGAGGATGAAGACATTGAACACTGGGGGACTTCACCTCTTGAATGTGGAAGCAGAGCAGCATCAGGAGCAATAAGTCAGACAGGATTTTGTTGACACTGGTTCCAGTAGATGTGAGCTCAATGGGTGTCCACAGGACCAAGCAGGGAGCCAGGCGGGGTGTGGTGCCTGGTTACTGATGCAGGTTTGACAGTCACATGGGAAATCAGACGAAGCCTTCCAGTGAGAAACCTTTCCTGAAACTTGATAACAATGATGCTTTGCTGATTTCTGGTAAAATTCAGCCCATGGATTTATGAAATAAAATCAAGTTTGACCAATTTATTCAGAATGTTTGAGAGAAAAGTAATGGAGGGTATCAATAGATGCAGTGCATTTAATTTTCAAAAGCATTCAGTGATGTGCCACACAAGAGGTTTTTACATAAAATCAGGGCCCCATGATATCAGCGGCAGTACAATTGGGTAATAACAAATTACAGAGTCTGATGGATGAAGTCAGTTTGGCTTTGACCAACAGAATAAATGTGAAATTATTTATTTTGGAAACAGAATATTGTAGAGAGACTGGGAAATTTGATATTCACAGGGACCTGAGTGCTTTTATACATAACTCATAGCAAGTTAACGTGCAGGTACATTAAGCAGTTAGGACAGTAAATCAAATGTTGGCTTTTATTACAAAGGGACTGGAGTGTAAGATTGAAGGAGTTTTACTGCAATGATATAGCGTTCTACTGAGATAACACTTGGAGTGCGGTGCACAGGTTCATTCTCCTTACCAGCAGGAGAATATGAAGAAAGTCCAGTCAAGAGTTCACTAAATCAGTGACTGTGATGTGAGGATTATCCTCAGTGTCGATTGGACGTAAATTCCTGAAGTTTTAAAAGAATGAAAAGTGATCTGCCTGAAATGTGAAAAATTCCAAGGGTTTTAGTAAAGTTAATGCTGGGAGAATGGCTCCACAAACTGGAGATTTTAGAGTGAATGGTCACGCACTCTAAATAAGGAGTCAGCTATTTAGCACTATGAGGGTCATCCAGTCTTCCAGAGAGTATTAATCTCTGGAATTGTTTACCCCAGTAACGGGTAAGACATACAGGCAGGGTCCTTGAAGGTATTCAAAGCTGGGAAAGAAGGCTTTTGATAAAGAGTTGTTGGGTAGGTAGGCAGTAAAGGAATGACCTCTATGAATACCAGCATTGACTTGAGGGGCTGAATGGTCTATTTTTATTTCTTCCTTAAAACAGAAAATAGGAGCAAGAGATGTCCATATGGCCACAGCCAGAGAATCATAGAGTCCAGAACAGGTCCATCAGCCCCAGTAAAAGAGTGAGGACAGCAGATGATGGAGATCAGTTGAAATCGGTGGCATTGGATAAGCACAGCCTGTGTACTGAGAAACACATTTCTGATAAAGGGCTTATGCCCCAAACATCAACTCTCCTGCTTCTCGATGCTGCCTGACTTGGTATGCTTTTCCAGCACCATCCTTTTCAATACTGTACCACTGAAGTCAGACTAAGTCTACACTAATCCCATAGCCTGAATGTGATGACCTTCGAGTGTTCATCTAAGTACTTTTTAAAGGTTGTGAGGTTTCCCACCTCAACTGTGCTCCCAGGCAATGCATTCCAGACTCCTACTAACCTCTAGGTGAAAATATTCTGACCTCTAATCCCCTCTAAATCTCCTGCCTTTCACCTTAAAAATGATTATCCCTTTTTATAGACATTTTGACTGAGGGTTACAGCTGCTTTTGAACAACTCTGAGCATGTCCTTCATAATCTCATACACCTCTATCAGGTTCCCCCTCAACTTTCCCTGCTCCAAATTAAAACAACCTGAAATTATGCAGTCTCTCTTCATCACTGAAATGCTCCACCCCTGACAGCATCCTGGTGAATCCCCTCTGCACCCCCTCCAGTGCTATCACATCCTTCCTTTAGTGTGGGGACCAGAACTGTACTCAGCTGGGGCTTCACCAACAGCTCCAACACCCCTCCCTGATTTTATAATCTATGTCACGACTGATAAGAACAAGTGTCCCCATGCCTTCTTCACTCTCCTATTAACCTGTTTTGCCACCTTCACTGATCTATGGACACGCACCCCAAGGTCCCTCTGTTCCTCTGAGTTTCCTAGTGACTTGCCTTTTATTGAGTGCTCCCTTGTCCTGTTACCACCTGCCAAAGTGCATCACTTTCTATTTATCAGGGTTCAATTCCATCTGCCATTGATCTGCCCATGTGATTTGTTCTATCCCCCTGTAACCAACACCTTCTTCCTCACTGTAATTCACCCAACCAATCTTTGTCTCATCACAAACTTACTTATCACCCCAAATCCTCATCCATATTATTTACATATATCACAAACAACAAGGGACCCAGCACTGATCCCTGTGGGACACCACTGTACACCGGACTCCAGTCACACAAACAGCCTTCTACCACCAGCCTCTGTCTCCTGCATTGAGCCAGTTTTGGACCCAATATACCAAAGCACCCTGGATCCCGAAAGCTTTTATCTTCTTTAACAGTCTCCAGTGTGGGATCACACCAAAGGCTTGCTCCACTATTCAGCATCTATAGCACCTCATTCAATCGCACTGAACATGTCTGAACTAAGATATAATTTATATCAGGAAGATGGACTCCCTTGCTTCAGGGCACTGTTGCACCTACACTGCTACAATTTATAACACACAATGCAGAAGGCAGTCTGACTGAGGCATGAATACCAGCATTTGGCGTGATGCCCTGTTTCTGTACATACAATGCGGTTCTATGCAAAGGTATATCATTGGTCTCCTCCTACACTCACAATGGGAATTCACAAAACCATTCATTCAGTGATACGAGGAAAGGTTTGTTCACATGGAGAATGGTTAAGGTCCGGAATAAACAGTCTGAGTGATGTGGAAGCACATTCAATTGAGGTAAAGTGTGAATTAGATGCTTATTTGAAAAGAACAAATGGTACTGAGTGAGTTGCTCTCTTGAACTGCTGGAGATGATAGCCTCATTGTATTTGTCATTGGACAAATAATCCAGAAACTCAGTAATAAAAAATCTGGGATTAAGAGCCAAATGATAACCATGACTCCATTGTTGATTGTTGGAAAAATCTATCCGGCTCACGCTGTCCTGTAGGGAAGAAAAATGCCATCCTCCTGGTCTGTCTGACAAGTGACTCCAGGCCCACAGCAATGGCTCTTACTGCCCTCTGGGCAATTAGAAATGGGCTATAAATGCTAACCTGGCCAACATCCTATGAATGAATATTAAAAAGTGATGGGCTGAATGGACTCTTTCTGCTGTATAACAATGCTGTGATTTTGTGACTAAATAAATCACAGAGAGAAGGGAAGGCTTTTTTTTAGATTCTAGATTCTTTACATTATGGAAACAGGCCCTTTGGCCCAACCAATCCACACTGACCCTCGGAAGAGTAACCCTCCTAGCCCCATTCCCCTACCCTATATTTACCCCTGACTAATGCATCTAACACTACGGGCAATTTAGCATGGCCAATTCACCCTGACCTGCACATCTTTGGACTGTGAGAAGAAACCGGAGCACCCGGAGGAAACCCACGCAGACAGTTGCCCGAGTCTGGAATCAAACATGGGATCCTGGTGCTGTGAGGCAGCAGTGCTAATCACTGAGCCACTATGCCGTCCCATCCCAAGGTTATCAGTTAAATTCTCCCTACAACACCCTCCAAAATAATCAAAGAGAAAGGGCTTCAGAAGGTTAATTATAATTAAGAAATAAAAACAGCTGTAATGAAGGAACCTAAATTCTAATCTCTTCAGAAAAATGTCTATATGCTGCATTCTGCATCAGTGCACTGACTGTAGGAACAAAGAAACTACTGACGATCAGATTGATATCTGCTGTGTGGAATTGCTGTTGGTTAATGTCTGTACATCCAGAACCAAGGCTGGCCTCTTGCTTGCAAAAATAAATCATTTCTTTCAAGAGTTTGTAACATAAAAACCAAACGTGCAAAACTTAGTGGACATTAGGGAAAGCTTGACACTGTTACTTTGAAAGCAAAGAAGGCAGCCGATTAGACAGAATCATCTCCCGATGACTTTAATATCCTATTAGATTTTACTATTTTCTTCTTCATTAACTGTTTTATTTTAATTCTGGTAATTGATGTGGGTATCAATGGCAACTCCAGCACTTGTCACACATCCTGAATTGCCTATAAATTTAGGGCCATTTCAGAGGGTGGTCTCCATTTCCACTGACCCTAAAAGACCATGATGAAATTACAGCCTTTAAAGGCTGTCTGGTCACAATATACAAGACAAAACAATGATGTAAACTGAAAAACATTTATCACGTTCCTTTATCACTTTAGTATCTGATGTAAAACTCACTGTCCCAGTGTCAATTCAAGTCGGAGGATTAACAACATAAATCGGTTGAATTTAGTATTCATAAGGATGAGGATGAGATTGCCCCAACTGGCATGTTACACATGTGCAGGCAGGTTCGCTGTGGCTCTCTACAGGATGACAATAAACCCCAGCATGGAGACACTGGCCTTATACCAGCTGGAAGGAAGCTGCTGGAATGATTACCTCTCCTTTACAGGACCCACTGCATCTCCAGCGTATTGATTCACTGATAACTGGATGGGATCTGTCAAGGAATGGTAACCTGTTCCACCAGGTTACCATCAACGATGGCACAATAATGCGTTTGATAAGGTTCCCCATGGGAGGCTATCACATAAAATATGGAGTTTTGGGATTAAAGGTGATTTAGTGGTTTGGATCAGAAATTGGCTAGCTGAAAAAAGACAGATGGTGGTGGTTGATGGGTAATGTTCATCCTGGAGCTCAGTTACCAGTGGGTGTGCCACAAGGATCTGTTTTGGGGACACTGCTGTTTGTCATTTTTATAAATGATCTGGAGGTGGGCGAAGAAGGATGGGTGAGTAAATGTGCGGATGACACTAAGGAAAGCAGAGTTGCGGATAGTGCCGAAGGATGTTGTGGGTTACACAGGGCCACAGATAAGATGCAAAGCTGGGCTGAGAGGTGGCAGATGGAGTTTAATGTGGAAAAGTGTGAGGTAGTTCACTTTGGAAGGAGTAACAGGAATGCAGAGTACTGGGCTAATGGTAAAATTCTTGGCAGTGTAGATGAACAGAGAGATCTTGGTGTCCAGGAGCATAAATACCTGAAAGTTGATAGGGTCATTAAGAAGGCATTTGGTGTGTTGCCGTTTATTGGTAGGGGATGGAGTTTTGGAGCCATGAGGTCATGCTTCAGCTGTACAAGACACTGGTGCGCCTGCACCTGGAGTATTGTGTACAGTTCTGGTCACCGCATTATAGGAAGGATGTGGAAGTTGTGGAAAGTGTTCAGAGGAGATTTACCTGGTGTGGAAGGAAGGTCTTACGAGGAAAGGCTGAGGGAACTGAGGGTGTTTTCGTTGGAGAGAAGAAGGTTGAGAGGTCACTTGATTGGGATTTATAAAATAATCAGAGGATTAGGCAGGGTGGACAGTGAGACCCTTTTTCCTCGGATGGTGAAGGCTAGCACAAGGGACATAGCTTTAAAGTGAGGGGTGATAGATTGAGACATATATTAGGGGTAGTTTCTGAACTCAGAGAGTAGCAGGGGCGTGGAACGGCCTGCCTGTAACAGTAGTAGACTCGTCGGCATTAGGGACATTTAAATGGGCATTGGACATACATACGGGTAATAATGGAGCGGTGTAGATTAGATAGGCTTCACGTTGGTTTCACAGGTTAGTGCAACATTGAGGGCCGAAGGGTCTGTACTGTGCTGTAACATTCCGTGTTCTATGTTCTATGATTACCAGACAACCAGTGAAGGTGTAAATCCTAAAGAAAATAAAAATAAAATTTCAAGCAGAAGCAATGAAGACTGGATTCCTCGAGCAAAATGCCACTGAAGATGAGTTGTGATCAAGGCAATGGCCTTATGCAGAAGAATGACACTCAGGTGCACACTTTTGTATTTTTGGTGGTACAGACTAGACTAGATGGGCCAAAAGGCCTCTTCTGCACGTTATGATGACATGATTTGATAATTCTATGCAATTTTCACATTTGATACAAATATTCTTTATTATGTCAACCTATTTTTCTCAATGTGTGACACTTCAATCACAGTGTGGTTTACAAAATTAATTTGATATAATGATGGCCTTGCTAAGTTATACTTTTGAGAATTCTTAGCAGTCACACCTTCTTCTCTCTATCCTACACTGTGCAGTTTTCCAATTGTCAGCAGTGACCAGGAAGTGCGGGCAAAAGTGAGGACTGCAGATGCTGGAAACCAGAGTTTAGATCAGAGTGGTGCTGGAAAAGCACAGCAGGTCAGGCAGCATCCGAGGAGCAGGAAAATCGATGTTTCGGCAAAAGCCCTTCATCAGGAACAGAGGCAGAAAGCCTCCAGGGTGGAGAGATAAATTGGGGGGGGGCAGTGAGGGATCGGCTCCTTCTCGCTATCCACAATGAACTACACAAGACCAGCGTGATAGTATCTCCTCATCAAGAGAACAAGAAACAGGAACAACAGACGGCCATTTGGTCCCCTGAGCCACAACTACTTCTAGCACACAGAATCCTCACAGCCCTGGTCGAAACCTGGGCAGTCCTGTTTCTGCACTCTGCATTAGTAAGGGGTGGGGGGTTGCAATGGTCTCATGAGCCATAGTCACCATGTCATCTTTTACAAGATGTCCAGAGGATTAGACAGGGTTCAAAGTTTATGCGAAGATTTGTAGCTTGGGTGCTTGTTGTAGTGGTTCTGTTCGCCGATGTCTGATGATGATGATGTCCCCTAGCCAGGGGACGAAACGTTTGCAACAAAAACTTCCAGCTCGGCGAACAGAACCACTACATTAGACAGGGTGGACAGTGAAAATCTTTTCCTAGGATGATGACGTCAGCGTGTACGAGGGGGCATAACTACAAATTGAGGAGTGAAAGTTTGAAGACAGATGTCAGTCAGGTTCTTTACTCAGAGAGTGGTAAGGGTGTGGAATGCCCTGCCTGCCAATGTAGTTAACTCAGCCACATTAGGGAGATTTAAACAATCCTTGGATAAGCACATGGATGATGATGGGATAGTGCAGGAGGTTGGACTTAGATCAGGTCACAGATCAATGCAATATCGAGGGCCGAAGGGCCTGTTCTGCGCTGTATTATTCTATGGTCTATGTTCTATATGTCCCCCTTATCCCCCAGTAACCAGCCTTATAAAACCCAGGATCGTCAAATACACCAGATACAGGAGAGTGCTCCAGGGAATAGGAGTGGTGCCAGGAGAGTGGGCACCTCCAGGAAGTGGTAATGGTGATCACAGATCACCTGAACGTTAATGGAATGGAGTCCCTTTCTGGTGTGATATGACCCTCTCTGTGCCATATGTGTGATCGATGGTACCCTACCCCTGGGGGAACACAACGATGTTCCCGATCCTACTGCACAGTCTGCAGCACTGACTCCATCATGGGAAGAATGGAATCAGTCAGTGTGACCTCGTACAGATGGCATTAGTCACTATCCTGCTGCATTTCTGGGATCACGACGAAGAGATCCCACACAGATCACGGTGCCTCTCTGGAAGGAGCCAGTGTGATTGAAGTTCTTATGGAGGTTTATAAAATCACGAAGGGCACGGATTGGGATGGGGGAGTCCCGAACTAGAGGGCGTCGGTTCAGAGTGAGAGGGGTAAAATATAAAAGGGACCTAAGCAACAACGTTTTCACACAAGGGCTGTTCCTGGTGGTGGAGACTGGTACAATTACTACATTTAAGAGGCATCTGGATGGATATGTGAATAGGAAGGCTCACAAAGCTAGTCCTTTTTTTGCTAAAAGCTGTTCCTTGGCTCAAGGAGACTCTGTCCTTGACTTTTTTTCAGAGGGGTAATAAACCAAGCCGGGCTCCAATCAGTCTGGTTTGGTACAGAGATGAAAAGGATTTTGAGAAGCCTTTTGTTTCTATGTAAACAGCTGAGACTTCAGGCCAAAGTGGTCATGTTTTAGAAGTGACCTGTATAATGAAAGGGGAGTGGTTAGCTCTCTAGGTCAGTCTTGATCTAGTGAGGAGTTCAACAGGGAGCTGTGTGGGAACTCTGTCTCTCTTTCAGCCCTTCATCTTCAACCTGTAAGCCTGTGTTCCATTTATCCTGGGTTTTAAAGGGGGCTTGCTTTTTGGGACTGTTGTGTACATTCGGAACAGCATAAATAAGTCTAGTTTGGATCGACTGAATTCTGTAGGGATTCTTTATTCTGTTCTTTGTGGTTATTGTGTAATTTTGTGAATTCATTTTTGTCTGTTTTAAAATCTAGTAGTTAACCTCGCTAACTTAATCTGGGTAATGTTCACTGTACACTTACCAAAACAAATTGCAAAGTTACGCTCCGGGTTACCTGCTCAATAATGTTTTGAGTGGTCGAGAACGAGGGTAGGTCCGATCAAGGACAGTAGTGGGAGACTGGGTATTGAGTTGGAAGAGATAGGAGAGGTCTTGAATGAGTACTTTTCTTCAGTATTTACAAATGAGAGGGACTGTATTGTTGAAGAGGAGAATATGAAACGGACTGGTAAGATAGAGGAGATACTTGTTAGGAAGGAAGATGTGTTGGGCATTTTGAAAAACTTGAGGATAGACAAGTCCCCTGGGCCTGACGGGATATATCCTAGGATTATATGGGAAGCAAGAGATGAAATTACAGAGCCATTAGCAATGATCTTTTCATCTTCACTGTCAACGGGGGTGGTACCAGGGGACTGGAGAGTGGCGAATGATGTGCCCCTGTTCAAAAAAGGGAATAGGGATAACCCCAGGAATTACAGGCCAGTCAGTCTTACTTCGGTGGTAGGCAAAGTAATACTGAGGGATGGGATTTATGAGTATCTGGAAAGACACTGCTTGATTAGGGACAGCCAGCACGGATTTGTGAGGGGTAGGTCTTGCCTTACAAGTCTTATTGAATTCTTTGAGGAGGTGACCAAGCATGTGGATGAGGGTAGAGCAGTGGCTGTAGTGTACATGGATTTTAGTAAGGCATTTGATAAGGTTCCCCAAGGTACGCTTATACGGAAAGTCAGCAGGCATGGGATTGTGGGAAATCTGGCCAGTTGGATAGAGAACTGGCTAACCGTTCGAAGTCAGAGAGTGGAGGTAGATGGTAAATATTCAGCCTGGAGCCCAGTTACAAGTGGAGTTCCTCAGGGATAAGTTCTGGGTCCTCTGCTGTTTGTAATTTTTATTAATGACTTGGAAGAGGGAGTCGAAGGGTGGGTCAGTAAATTTGCAGACGATACGAAGATTGGTGGAGTTGTGGATAGTGAGGAGGGCTGTTGTCAGCTGCAAAGGGACTTAGATATGATGCAGAGTTGGGCTGAGGAGTGGCAGATGGAGTTCAACCCTGCCAAGTGTGAGGTTGTCCATTTTGGAAGAACAAATAAGAATGCGGAATATAGGGTTAACGGTAGGGTTCTTAGTAAGGTGGAGGAACAGAGGGATCTTGGAGTCTGTTCACAGATCTTTGAAAGTTGCCACTCAGGTGGATAGAGCTTGTAAGAAGGCTTATGGTGTATTAGCGTTCATTAGCAGAGGGATTGAATTCCAGAGTTGTGAGGTGATGTTGCAGCTGTACAGGACTTTGGTAAGGCCACGTTTGGAGTACTGTGTGCAGTTCTGGTCACCTCATTTCAGGAAAGATGTGGAAGCTTTGGAGAGGGTGCAGAGGATATTTACCAGGATGTTGCCTGGAATGGAGAATAGGTCATACGAGGATAGGTTGAGAGTGCTAGGCCTTTTCTTATTGGAACGGCGAAGGATGAGGGGTGACTTGATAGAGGTTTATAAGATGATCAGGGGAATAGATAGAGTAGACAGTCAGAGACTTTTTTCCCGGGTACAACAGAGTGTTACAAGGGGACATAAATTTAAGGTGAAGGGTGAAGGTATAGGGGGGATGTCAGGGGTAGGTTCTTTGCTCAGAGAGTGGTGGGGGCATGGAATGCGCTGCCTGTGGGAGTGGCAGAGTCAGAATCATTGGTGACCTTTAAGCGGCAATTGGATAGGTACATGGATAGGTGCTTAAGCTAGGACAAATGTTCAGCACAACATCGTGGGCCGAAGGGCCTGTTCTGTTCTGTATTGTTCTATGTTCTATATTCTATGTCTGGCTTAGTCCATACAGATGGGTTTAGAGGAATATGGGCCAACTGCTGGCAAATGGGACTAGATTAATCGAGGATATCTGGTCGGCATGGATGAGTTGGACCGAATGGTCTGTTTCCGTGCTGTACATCTCCGTGACTCTAAGTAATTGTCACCTTCACAGCCCCCAGGAGATGATGGCACCCTCCCATTCCTGTAGCCCTCAGGTCCCACTCCAGCATCCAGTACAGTTCCATCCCAGTGTCCTGGGACAGACAGAGCCTGCATTGGCATGGCACCTCACTCATCCTCAGCAAATGGAGCCAGGAGCAAATGACTCTGGTCCTCCTGAACACCTGATACATTTTGAGTTGCTGTCCAACTGTGGCCTCTTTCGGTGCTGGAGGCTCTGCCCTCCGCCACCCCACGCCCCCCCCCAGCTGCCTCTTGCTGCTGATTTTGGGCTTGTTGTCCCTTCTCCTCCCTCTCCACTGACCTTCACCATCTTGGCAAGGCAGCCACCACGCTGAGCAGCCACTGATGGCTGAGTCCATGCTCACTGGTAATAAAGGAGCAGAATCAGCTCTTCGCTCAGAGAAGGGTCGGTGCTGACAGACCCTGTAGGTAATAACAGCTCACACACCTCCAACCAGTGAGACACACAAAGTCCCAACAAGGAGGATACTGCAGATCTCACGGCTCTTTGAGAGAGGCACATACATGATCCAGGGCTGGCTGACTAACGTTCAGCAGTATAGAGGGAGTGCTCCATAGGCTCTGAACACAACCCCTCCCAGCCCGGCATCAACCGTGAGAGCTAGTACTGTGTGCGGCAGGTTATATTATAATGGTGCAGCTGGACAGACATGCACTTCTGTGCCCTGCAGTACAGTTAGAGGTCATATCGGAACAGTGCTGCTTACAGTCCATATTCAGTTCAGTTGTTTGTGATAAATCTGGCTTCATTGAGCTATCTCTCTGGGATTTGCAAGGACCAATGACATAGTAGACATGGCTTGTGACCAATATTTTCCCCAAATACTTATCCCCTGCATGCATTGCACATGACACTGTGATCACAAATGACATGAAGCTGCAATTCCTGATGAAGGGCTTTTGCCCGAAACGTTGACTTTCCTACTCCTCGGATGCTGCCTGACCTGCTGTGCTTTTCCAGCACCACTCTGATCTAAACACGAAGCTACAATCTCCAACAGTAAGTGAAATAACTGCACAGAGGCCAGTATCCTGACACCAGGTCACCCTGCATTTAAACCTTCAGTCACCCTTGACTCTGGCACATCTTCATCAGAGTCAGCACCCACTCCTGTTTGTACCTGTCAGCCAGGGCTCCCTGATTGGACCAGATTAACAGCCCCAATCAGGGAACTCAGATTCTGTGGCTGACCTTGTCATTGTTGATGCTGTTGCCCCTTCGATGGCCTCCCTGTTGAGTGGATCCTCACCTTTTACTGACAATGACCCCACCCACCCTGACATAGTCCAGGTATTTCTCAGTTATGGGTCATTTCTAACATTCAGAAAGAGGCAGCAGCTCGCAGGGAACACCCTCACACTGGGACTGGCCCAGTCACCTGGTACCCTGCCCCCCTAGGGTCTCCATGTGCTGTTGTACCTCAAATAAAAATAGAGATTGCTGGAGAAACTCAGTGGGTCTGACAGCATTTGTGGAGAAAGACAGTTAACATTTTGAGTCTAGTGACTCTGAACATTCTGAAGAAAGTTTGCTGGAGTTGAAACATTGACACTGTTCCTCTCCCCTCAGATGCTGCCAGATCAGCTGAGTTTCTCCAGCAGTTTCTGTTTCTGTTTAAATGCCCCAGTCTCCATGGTACTTTGTTTCATTTTCCTGATTTAACTTACTCTACTCGGGCAGCCCCTTCCCACCGATTCCCCACGTCAATACCCTCAATGTTCTTCCCTCCCCTGAGCCCTGGCATTACAGTGTGATGATACCCGGCGTGGTCCTCTACACTCCTCCACGGGGGTCACTGCTGAACCCTCTGATCTCTGTCATTTACCATGTCCTCCCTTGCTCCACTGCCTCCCCCTCCCTTACTGTGTGAGATTCCCCCTGTCACCATACCTGCTCTTTCCTCAACACAAGCCCCTCTCTCAGCATTGAATACCCTGAGTCTAACCCTCATGCCCCATCTACTATTATGCCAGAATATCCCATTCCCCTCCAGCCTCCCTCCCTTCCCTGCCTCAATCTACGGACCCCTGAGATGGCCCACTCTGCAATCCCCAGACTGACACTGACAGACAGAATCACGGCATGAGTGACTGCACCCCTGCACCTCCCCTTACCCTTCCTGCAGACTCCTGACCCCCCGAGGACCCCTGACCCCCGTGGACCCCTGTCCCCCTCCGGACCCCTGACCCCTCTGCGGAACCCTGACTCCCCGTGGACCCCTGACCCCCCACGGACCCCTAACCCCTCTGTGGAGCCCTGACCCCCTTGGACCCCAACCCTCTGTGGACCCCTACCATCTGCAGATGCCTGCCCCCACTACACGCCCCCTGTGGATCCCTGACCCCCGTGGACCCCTCCCCCCTCCCCACAGAACCCTGCCCCCACTACCCGCCTCCTCCATCTCCTTGCAGCTGCTGCTGGCCATAATGGACTGACCACGGCCCGGACTGGAGGCAGGCAGAGCCACTGACCATGACTGCCCCAAGCCCCTGGACTGTGTCCAGTCTCCAACCACCTGCGGGGACCCCTGATCAATAACCCGCTGCTCCTTGATCTACACCCCTCAGCCAATCAGAGCTGGCGTTTGATTGAAGCAGTGGGCAGTGTGTTTGTTGCACGGGCTGCTGGCACACACTGTTGGTGTGAGAATGATGTCTCACTGTGCCGTACAGCAAGCTGCCTCTCCCCAGCCCCAGACTGAACACTAACGACAAGCTGCCTGCCGTCTGTGTCTGTGCTGAACAAGTCAATGCGGCAACGCTGTCAGTCTTTGGGCTGAGCCTCAGGCACCAACAAGTGAGAGGCAGGGCAGGCCCAGGCAGCGATGTGGTGAGAATGAAGGTAGTCATTGAGGGAGCACAGTGAGCAGGCCTCGGGATCAACCTGGTCCTGATTGTGAGCTGGGTCCCTGTTCCTGTCAGCAGATTGTCCTTGTAGCAGTATTTCAGTGTGAGGTGCTGGGACACTCTGGGGTGCACGGTCAGTGGGTCCGAGAGCTAGGGAGCTGGATTCACCAGATAACTGCACAGTCTCTCACTTTTATGTAGTGGGTGAAAGGATAACAAGCTGAATAATAATGAAGGGATCAGTTCGACACATTACAAGCAATAAACCCTGATATTAAACATCTCGCTGCTCCCAAGTGAGATTCTCAGCATAACACCCTGAGCTTCATTGGAAAGTGAAACTTGTTAGCCTTGTTGGGCTCTTCATTCACAGATTTCTCACCACAGCCCACCTCAGTGATGTCAACTGAGGGATAAATATTAATGACAGCAGGATAAATCCCTATTCTTCTTTGAAATAGGTTAAGAAATAAGAAATTAAACACTAAGAAATAGACAAAAGGCAGAGGGTGGTGGTGGAGGGTTGTTTTACAGTCTGGAGGCCTGTGACCAGTGGAGTGCCACAAGGATCGGTGCTGGGCCCTCTAATTTTTGTTATTTATATAAATAATTTGGATGCGAGCATAAGAGGTACAGTTAGTAAGTTTGCAGATGACACCAAAATTGGAGGTGTAGTGGACAGCGAAGAGGGTTACCTCGGATTACAACAGGATCTGGACCAGATGGGCCAATGGGCTGAGAAGTGGCAGATGGAGTTTAATTCAGATAAATGCGAGGTGCTGCATTTTGGGAAAGTAAATCTTAGCAGGACTTATACACTTAATGGTAAGGTCCTAGGGAGTGTTGCTGAACAAAGAGACCTTGGAGTGCAGGTTCATAGCTCCTTGAAAGTGGAGTCGCAGGTAGACAACGTAGTGAAGAAGACGTTTGGTATGCCTCTCTTTATTAGGCAATGCATTGAGCACAGGAGCTGGGAGGTCATGTTGTGGCATTGGTTAGGCCACCTTTGGAAAACTGCATTCAATTCTGGCCTCCCTGCTTTAGGAAAGATGTGAAACTTGAAAGGGTTCAGAAAAGATTTCCAAGGATGTTGCCAGGGTTGGAGGATTTGAGCTACAGGGAGAGGCTAAACAGACTGGGGCTGTTTTCCCAGGAGCATTGGAGGCTGAGGGGTGACCTTATAGAGGTTTATAAAATCATGAGGGGCGTGGATAGGATAAATAGACAGTAGTTGATGGTATAGGTTCATCTTGGAGTGCAGTTACTAGCGGTGTTCCACAAGGATCTATTTTGGGACCATTGCTGTTTGTCATTTTTATAAATGACCTGGAGGAGGGGCTTGAAGGCTGGGTGAGCAAGTTTGCGGATGACACGAAAGTCGGTGGAGTTGTGGACAGCGAAGAAGGATGTGGCAGGGTACAGCGGGATATAGATAAGTTGCAGAGCTGGGCAGAAAGGTGGCAAATGGAGTTCAATGTAGCTAAGTGTGAAGTCATTCACTTTGGTAGGAGTAACAAGAAGATGGATTACTGGGCTAATGGTAGGCTACTTGATAGTGTGGATGAGCAGAGGGATCTTGGTGTCCATGTACACAGATCTCTGAAAGTTGCCACCCAGGTAAATAGTGCTGTGAAGAAGGCATATGGTGTACTGGGCTTTGTTGGTAGAGGAATTGAGTTCCGGAGTCCTGAGGTCATGTTGCAGTTGTATAAGACTCTGGTGAGGCCTCATCTGGAGTATTGTGTGCAGTTTTGGTCGCCATACTATAGGAAGGATGTGGAGGCATTGGAACGAGTGCAGAGGAGGTTTACCAGGATGTTGCCTGGCATGGTAGGAAGATCGTATGAGGAAAGGCTGAGGCACTTGGGGCTGTTCTCATTGGAGAAAAGAAGGTTTAGGGGAGATTTGATAGAGGTAGAACATACAACATAGAACATAGAAAGATACAGCGCAGTACAGGCCCTTCGGCCCTCGATGTTGCGCCGACCGAATCCTACCTAACCTACACTAGCCCAATAACTTCCAAATGCCTATCCAATGCCCGCTTAAATGACCATAAAGAAGGAGAGTTCACCACTGCTACGGGCAGGGCATTCCATGAACTCACAACCCGCTGTGTAAAGAATCTACCCCTAACATCTGTCCTATACCTACCACCCCTTAATTTAAAGCTGTGTCCCCTAGTAACACCTGACTCCATTAGCGGTAAAAGGTTCTCAGTGTCGACCCTATCTAAACCCCTAATCATCTTATACACCTCTATCAAATCTCCCCTAAACCTTCTTTTCTCCAATGAGAACAGCCCCAAGTGCCTCAGCCTTTCCTCATAAGATTTTCCTACCATTCCAGGCAACATCCTGGTAAACCTCCTCTGCACTCGTTCCAATGCCTCCACATCCTTCCTATAGTATGGCGACCAAAACTGCACACAATACTCCAGATGAGGCCGCACCAGAGTCTTATACAGAATGGTGTACAAAATGATTAGGGGTTTAGATAGGGTTGACAGTGAGAACGTTTTTCCGCTAATGGAGTCAGCTGTTACTAGGGGACACAGCTTTAAATTAAGGGGTGGTAGGTATAGGACAGATGTTAGGGGTAGATTCTTTACACAGCGGGTTGTGAGTTCATGGAATGCCCTGCCAGTAGCACTGGTGAACTCTCCATCTTTATGGTTATTTAAGCGGGCATTGGATAAGCATATGGAGGTTATTGGGCTAGTGTAGGTTAGGTAGGCTTCGGTCGGCGCAACATCGAGGGCCGAAGGGCCTGTACAGCGCTGTATTTTTCTATGTTCTAAGGTCATTTCCCTGGGCTGGGGAAGTCCAAGACAAGAGGGCATAGGTTTAAGGTGTGAAAGGAAAGATTTAAAAGGAACCTAAGAGGCAACATTTTCACATAGAAGGTGGTGTATGTGTGGAATGAGCTGCCAGAGGAAGTGGTGGAGGCTGGTCCAACTGCAACATTTAAAAGGCATCTGGATGGGTATATGAATAGGAAAGGTTTGGAGGGGTATGGGTTAATGCTGACAAAGGGGACTAGACTTTTTTTGTAAATTTTTTATTGAGGAAAAAGACTTTAAATTTTTTACAAAATTACAAAATCACTACAAAATAGTGCAATAACTTTATAATATAATGACAATAACAGAAAACAAACTACTACCCTACTCCACCAACCACTGAGGAGAGAAATAAAACAACAAAAACTACAATTCAATAAATAACTAAGAGAAAAAAATAAAATTAAACCATGTTATACCAAGGTAACTTAAGTTATATTCAGTTAAGTTACCGCACTCAGAGCAATCCCACTAAATCTCCCAAACACCGGGAGCATTCGTAAACAAACCTGCATTTGTTCAAGATTCTTCCCCCCAGTGCTCCAGACCACCAGACATAACCCTCCTGACTATACAAAGGCCCTGATCAATATTTAATTCAGAAAGCAGTTCCATTTTCTGGTGCACCGTACTCGTAAGGACACAGACTTTCGTGTCATCCAGGGGAAGTCCAGTGCTCCATAACTAATCTACACCAGCCCAAAAATCCTGGGGGATTCTCTGATACCCAGCTCATGTTCTTCCTCACACAGAATGAAAGAATATTAAACAATTTCTTCCCATGTACATCCAAAGATTTGGAAGACCCAGGAAGAGGGACACTGGATCCAACTTAACCTCAGTTCCCAAAACCTCTTCCAAAACACTCGCTACGGCATCCCAATACCTATGAAGCTTGTGGTCATGACCACAAGCAAAGAGTAATAGTACCGACATCTGTTTTACATTTGGGGCACATTGGGGACACTCGGATATTCAAATCAGGCATGGCCTCCAACTACATAAAATTAATTTTATACCCTGAGAATGAACCAAATAGGTTAATACCTGTATAATTACGGGGCACAGATATCATCGGATCACTTAGAAAGAGAACGATGTCATCCACGTAAAGGGTGACCTTATGCCTGCTTGACCCTACCTCTGGGGGCAATTATGGTGGGTCCCTCCAAATGGCCTCTGCAAGCGGTTCAATCATCAATGTAAATAATCGCAGTGAGAGAGGACACCCTTTTCACCTGCCTCTGCCGGTATTGAAATTGTCCGACCATACTCTTCGAATATTATTAGTAGACCTATGACCCTTCATAAAACCTGTCTGGTCCTCCTCTATGATGAAGGGCAAAACCCTCTCCAACCTTAATGTCAGCATTTTTGACAGAATTTGAAAATCCATGTTCAGTAACAGTACAAGCCTGTACAAAATGCAATCCTCTGGGACTTCCCCTCTCTTGAGAATAAGATAAATATTTGCTCCTTTCAGAGAGCAAGGGAGGCAGTCCTGACTGTACAAGTAGATCTACATATCCCACAGGGGGACCAGCCAGCATGTCTATAAGCTCCTTGTAAAACTCACTTTGAAATCCCGGACTGGGCTGGGCGCTCTACCACTCTGGAGCTGCCACTCCGCATCCTGTATCTCTCGGATTATCAGAGGGGCACACAAAAAAGATGCCTGCTCTGAAGTTACACCTGGGAGGTCCAGGGTCTTTAAAAAGGACTCCATCTTTGCCAATCTGTCCTCACAGACCTCCGACCGGTCCAGCTCAGAGTAGAACTTCTTAAATGCTGAGTTAATCTTTTTGAAATTGCATGTAAGAGCCCCAGCACTCTCTCTGATGGATGTGATAGATTGGGGGAGCATTCTTCTTCCTGGCCAGGTAAACTAGATGTCTACCCGGTTTATCACCGTACTATGTTTCACAAAGGAGATTTCCCTCGTTACTGTCTGGGTGAGTGACACATTCACAATAGCCCTGAGGGCTGTAATCCACTGCAACTTGATTACAGACGGTCTGTCAAAGTATGCTGACTCAGCTGCCTTCAGGTGAGCCTTGAGTAAATGCTGCTGCTCTCCCCTCTGCCGCTTCCAAGTTGCTGAGTAAGAAATAATCAAGCCCCATGCATGGGCCTTGGCAGACCCCCAGAGCACTAATGAATTACTAGCTGCACCCGAATTAATGTCCCAAAAAATTTGTAATTCCCCCGAGAAATACGCTATAAACTTGGCATCCTTCAAGAGGAAAGGGTCCATGTGCCAGTGCCGGGAGCCTGTCCTGGTACCATCAGTCCTGACCTCCATGTACACTGCTGCGTGATTGGAAATGGCTACGTTCCCTATTCTGTAAGACAGCACCAAATTCAAAAAAGGCCAATGGAGCAAAAACATGTCAATCGTAATATAGCACTTCTGTGGATTAGAGAATTGCAGACACCCAGATCTCTCTGGGACAGACAGCATTTCCTCATGTCTCTCTAATCCTGATAATAATTCCCTTCAATCTGTGCCTCCAGTAATTAAACTCTCCTGATGAAGGGCTTTTGCCTGAAACGTCAATTTTGCTGCTCATTGGATGCTGCCTGAACTGCTGTGCTCTTCCAGCACCACTGATCCAGAATCTGGTTTCCAGCAACTGCAGTCATTGTTTTTACCTAACTAGGGTAAACCTGTCTTCCCTGTACTCTCTATCCATGCTCCTCAACACTTCGTACACCTCAACCAAGTCAACCCCCTCAGCCTCCTTTGTTCCAAGGAAAGCCACCTGTAGACAGTATAATCAGTAAGTTTGCAGATGACATGAAAATCGATGGGTGTTGTTGACAGTGAGAAGGATGGTCTCAGGCTACAGTCTGATATTGATCAACAGGTAACTTGGCAGAACAAGGACAAATGGAATTTAATCCAGATAGGTGCGAGGTGAGGTACTGTGGGAGGTCCAATAGGGAGGAACATACGCAATGAATTGAGGTTCCTGGGGAGTACTGAGGGAGAAAAGGTGTACAAATGGTGTAAAAGTCCATAGATCCCTGAAGGAGACCTGGTGGGGAAGAAGGTAGTCAGGATACTTGCCATCATTAGCCAGGGTGTAGAATATAGGAGCAAGGAAATCTTGTTACAACATTATAAAACATTGGTTAGGCCACAGATGGAATACTGTGTGCAATTCTGGTCACCACAGTATTGGAAGGACTTGATTGGATTGGAGAAGGGGCAGAGTATATTCACCAGGATGTTGTCCGGGATGGAATGTCTCAGTTATAAGGAGAGACTGAATAGGTCAGGCTTGTTTACCCAGGAGCAGAGGGGGCTAAGGGGAATCTGATTGAGACACACAAAATTATGCAAAGCACAGACAGGGTTATCATGAGGATCTCTTCCCATAGCAGACACACCTAAGACTAGATGGCATATGTTTAAGGTGAGGAACTTGAGAAGGGATCTGAGAAAGAGGGATGGATCTGGGATGAAGTGGAGGGAGGGGAGGTTTGGAAACTAGTGAAGGGGATATGAACCAAGTGCAGGTAAATGGAATTAGCTTGTTGGTCCACGTAGCCATGGTCTCTGTGCTGTACGATACTATGACTGTATAACCCTCGGCTATCCAAACTTTCCTCATAGATGCAATTTTCCAGCCCTGGCAACATTCTTGTGAATGTCCTCTACACTGTCTCCAAAGTAGCATCGTTAATGCAGTTACATCCTTTCTGTAATGTGGTGACCACAGCAGTGCACAACACTCCAGCTGATCCCATGTGCTGTCTTTATGCCTTATCTATCTGACCTGCCAACTTTAGGTCATGCAGTCCCAGATCTCTCCCCCTCTCTCCCCCTCGCAATACTCTCCCACTTGTTGTGGATTCCTTTGCTTTTCTTTGTCCTGCTCAAATGCATAATCTCACACTTTCCCAGAGTGTGTTCTATTTGCCACTTTTCTGCTCACTCAGTGGACCCATTGAATATATTCTGCAATTACACAGCCAATTTTTATGTCTACATTAAATGTACAAACCCAGACAGCCAACACCGAGCTCTGTGGGAAGATGGAGTAAGCTTATGCCACAGTGATCAACACTGGGGGCCCAACTGTTTACAACTTAAGGAAATGATTTGGATGATAGGCTCAGAGGCACAGCTTCAAATTTGCTACAAAAGTTGGGAAAAAAGTGAGATGTAGGAGGGTATAGGGAGGATAAAAAATGTCATTAAATTCCTGATGAATGGCTTATGCCCGAAACATTGATTCTTCTGCTCCGCAGAGGCTGCCTGACCTGCTGCGCTTTTCCAGCAACTCACTCTTTGACTCTGATCTCCAGCATCTGCAGTCCTCACTTTCTCCTGAAAAATGTCATTGGCCAATGATATGGCCAATGGAGTATAATGTAGGAAAATGTGAAATTGTCAATTTTGGCAAGAATGAAAAATGGAAGTATTTCAGCTGAATGGTGAGAGACTGCAGAGTTCTGAGCTTGACGGGTCTGAGTGTCATAGTGCATGAATTGCAAAACGTTACCATTCAGGGACAGCAATTAATCAGAAAAGTAAATAGAACATTATCAGTTATCGTAGGGAAAAATAACTACAAAACTAATTGATGCTTCACTGATACAAGGCCCTGATAGGCCACATCTGGAGAACTGCGTCCAGCACTGCTCCTCCTATTTAAAATAGTATGTTAATATGTTATAAACAGTTGGAGGTGGAGGCACGGTGGGAATGATACTGGATCTATAATCCAGAACTCCAGACTAATGTTCTGCAGATGGGGTTTAAAACTCATGATGGTTGATGGTGAAATTTGGATTCAGTTAAAATAAAAGTGCAATATAAAAGCTAGTCTAATGGAGACCATATAACTACTGCTGTTTGTTGGTGAAAACTTATCTGGTCAATAATGTCCTTTAGGGAAGGAAATCTGCCATCCTTACTTGGTCTGGCCTAAATGTGACTTCACATCTTAGAACATAGAACATAGAACATTACAGCTCAGTACAGACCCTTCGGCCCTCGACGTTGTGCCGCCCTGTCATACTAATCTGAAACCCATTCACGTACACTATTCCATTTTCTTCCATATTCCATACCCTTACTACTCTCTGAGTAAAGGAACTACCTCTGACATCTGTATTATACCTATCTCCCCTCGCTTTAAAGTTGTGTCCCCTTGTGTTTGCCGTCACCATACTTGGAAAAAGGCTCTCACTGTCCACCCTATCTAACCCTCTGATTATCTTATATGTCTCTATTAAGTCACCTCTCAACCACCTTCTCTCTAACGAGAACAGCCTCAAGTCCCTCAGCCTTTCCTCGTAAGACCTTCCCTTCATATCAGGCAACATCCTAGTAAATCTCTTGTGAACCCTTTCCAAAGCTTCCACGTCCTTCTTATAATGCGGTGACCAGAACTGTACACAATACTCCAAGTGCGGCCGCACCAGAGCTTTGTACAGCTGCAGCATAACCTCATGGTTCCGGAACTCAATCCCTCTATTAATAAAGGCCAAAACACTGTATGCCTTCTTAACAATCCTGTCAACCTGGGTGGCAACTTTCAGGGATTCATTGCCGTCTGGCCAATAAGGGACGGGTAATAAATGTTGACTGAACCAGTGACTCTACCTCCATAAATTAATAACGAATACTTCATTGAAGATTGACTGGTCTAATCCCTGGAATGTGTAGTTTGTTGTATGAGGAAGATTGGAAGGCTAAACCCGTATCTTCTGGAGTTTAGAAACACAATAAGTGTCTTGATTGAATCATCCAAGATCCATTCAGGGTTTGGACAGGGTGGATGTGGAAAGGATATTTTAACTAATGACAAAATTGAGAATGAGGTGTTATGGTTTAAAAATCAAGGGGTTGTCCAATTGAAAAAGAAATGAGGAGAATTTCTTTTCTCTCAGATGGTCACGAGTGTTTGGAAATCTCCTGAAAAGGTGGCAGCAGCAGAGTCTTGAATATTTTTAAGGCAGAGAAGAATGAATTCTTATTAAACATGAGGGTAAAGGTTATATGAGTATGTGGGAATGTGGATTTCAGGTTATAGTCAGATCAGACATAATCTTACTAAATGGGAGAGCAGAACAAGAGACTGAGTGGCCCATCGTTTCTCCTTGGTCTGAGGTCCATATGTTTCTTAATAAACTTTACAAACTACCTTAAAATTACTCACAGATATTTGATTGCCAACCTGGGGTATCTGAGGTTTCAGAGACCAAAATCTCACGCTGCAGTATCTTCAGCACACTTTTGATAGCACCTCATCACCGCCTTCTCAAGGGCAGCTGGGGATGAGTAATAAATGTTGGCTTTCGTGTTTTCTACATCAGTGGCCACATTTGGGGTGAACACATTAAAATGTCTTTAAATCACAAAAGGCACTTTGTAGATCAAAGAACAAAGACAAAAAAAATTACAAGGCAAAAGTGAGGACTGCAGATGCTGGAAACCAGAGTCTAGATCAGAGTGTTGCTGGAAAAGCACAGCAGGTCATGCAATATCCGAGGAGCAGGAAATTCGATGTTTCGGGCAAAAGCCCTTCAAGGGCTCCCTGCTTCTATTCCTGATTAAGGGCTTTTGCCCGAACCGTCGATTTTCCTGCTTCTTGGATGCTGCCTGACTGGCTGTGCTTTTCCAGGCCATTCTAAACTAGACTAAGAAAATTTACAGCCAAGGAACAGGCCCTGTGGGCGGCACGGTGGCACAGTGGTTAGCACTGCTGCCTCACAGCGCCTGTAGACCCGGGTTCAATTCCCGACTCAGGCGACTGACTGTGTGGAGTTTGCACGTTCTCCCCGTGTCTGCGTGGGTTTCCTCCGGGTGCTCCGGTTTCCTCCCACAGTCCAAAGATGTGCGGGTCAGGTGAATTGGCCAAGCTAAATTGCCCGTAGTGTTAGGTAAGGGATAGATGTAAAGGTATGGGTGGGTTGCGCTTCGGCGGGTCGGTGTGGACTTGTTGGGCCGAAGGGCCTGTTTCCACACTGTAAGTCTAATCTAATCCTCCAAGCCTGTGCCAATCGAAATCTACTGTTGAAACCTATCTCCCAATTCACAAGGATCTGTATCCCTCTGCCCCCCACCTACTCATGCATCCATCCAGAAGCATCTTAAATGAATCTACCATGTCTGCCTCTACCACCTCTGCTGGCAACATGTTCCAGGCACTCACCACCCTCTGCGTGAAGTACTTGCTGCGTGTATCCCCCTTAAACTTTTCACCTCTCCTCTACCCACCTGTGCAGCCACCTTCAGGGTACAATGGACCTGAACTCCGAGATCTCTCTGCTCATCAACTTTTCCCAAAGTTCTTCCGTTTACAGCGTAATTCACTCTAGAATTAGACTTCCCAAAATGCATCACCTCACATTTGCCTGGATTGAACTCCATCTGCTACTTCTCTGTCCAACTCTCCTGTCTACTATATTCTCCCGTAATTTTTGACAGTCCCTTATGCTTTCTGCTAGTCCACCAATCTTCACGTCATCTGCAAACTTACTAATCAGACCACCAATGCCCTCTTTCAGATCATTTATGGTTATAGATGTAAACCCTTTGTTAATGAAAGAATCTATGGCAAAAGTTCTCACCTGTGCAGTCTCCTTTAGTGATTATCCTTTGTGGTCAATGTAATTAATAATACAAATGTTAATGATCAGTCAGTATAAAAACCTCCAGTATTTCAGGGCAGAGAAATTCTGTCTTCCTGAAATGAATCAAGCTGTGTTTCCTGAGCTCACACGAAACCTTTTGTGTTATTATCACCTGTGAGTGGTTGCTGAATGAATGTTCTCAGCTGAAGTTTGATGTATTCCCTTTATAATATTGATTAACCATTTTCTTCAAGTGCCTCAGGCAAAACTAAATTAATGGCATGGTTTCGCCCATTCCCAAGATGCTTGTAATGAATTCGAAAGCTTCAATCAAGAAATATTTACTGCACCAACTAATCTTTCAGGAAATGGATTTCTGCAGACTACGAAATGGAAGACATTGAAAGGACATGAGAAAATATTTAATTGGTATGATCTGTGTTAGTTCATATAATTTGTAAACATTTGCCAGGCACTCTGTGCTGGACAGAAATACCCACAGAGTGGAAATGTGTGACCCAGCTAAGTCCCCTCTCTGCTGTTTCTGTTGAACACTATCCCTCCCATCCCTCCATCCAGCTACTGGAGATTCCCCATATGGTTCCAGAGGACTCCTCCCAATTCCCTTTACCCTTTGAGCTCCACTGTTGACCCCTGGAGCAGGTCTTGCTGCTATAGAAGTGGTTACCACACAAGTTGGCACTGTCAATACGGGCAGCTGCCAGCCTCTGATTGCCCTGAAGTTCTGAAGGATAGGACCTCTGTCCCACGCCAGGCCCTCCTGTGGGTACATTGTCTTCATACTAACCAAGAACCAGGTTGATGCAAACCAGGCAAATTCCCAATTCAGATATTGGGCTATTAGGCTGCCCCAAAATGGCCAAGGTGCAGCTGCTCCCAGTTTTCCTGCTGATGGACATGAATCCACCATTTCTAAGTTCAACACAGTTTCTGGGCTTCAAATCCATCCAGGAAGAAGGGACCTGTTCTGATGGGACGGTCATTATCTGAACCATGCTGGGACCAGAATCACATATCCAGGGTTAAACTAAACAGGGGGCAGAGGATTCAGTTATCGGGGAAATTAGAAATCCTGAATGAAAGGAGGATGTGAGAGAGCAGAACACTGGAGCGGTTATTAAAATCTTCAGCACAGACACAAATAGGACAAAGTCTCTGGAAAAGGTTAGAAATCAAACTTCAAGCACACTGGATAAACCAATGATAATGAGAAGAGGGACGACTAACACAGGACTGAGGGGATTGCACCTGAGTGCACACAGTATAAGGAATAAGGTAAATGAACTTATTGAAACTGGTGGGTACGACGCGGTGGGCATCACAGAGACATTGCTGAACAGAGGATCAGGATTGGAAGGTGAATATTCAAGGATACAAATCCTATTGAAAAGACAAGCAGATGGACAGGGGGGTGAGGCTGCCTTATTAGTAAGAAATGAAATTAAATCTATGGTAAGAAATTAAGTTAGGTCAGGTGGTATAGAATCTTGTGTGGATAGAACTGAGGAACTGCAAAGATAAAAGTAACATAGTTGGAGTCATGTAAAGGCTTCTAAGTAGTAGTCAGGAGCAAGATATACCAGGAGAGAGAAAAGATGTGTAGGTAAGGCAGAGTTACAGTGATCATGGGGGATTTCAATATGCAGGTGGACTGGGAAAATCAGGTTGGTAGTGGATTGCAAGTAAAGGAATTTGTGGAATGTCTACAAGATGGTATTTTGGAGCAGCTTGTGGTGGAGCTCACTAGGGACCAGGTAATACTGGGTTTAATGTTGTGCAATGAGACAGACTTGATAAGGAAGCTTAAGGTGAGAGAACCATTAGGAGGCAGTAATCATGATTAAATTTACTCTGCAATGGAGTGGGAGAAGGTAGAATCAGAAGTAATGGTATTACAGCCGAATAAAAGCAACTACAGAGGCATGAGGAAGGAGCTGGGCTGAACAGACTGGGAGAGGAACCTAGTAGAAAATATATAAAACAATAAAACAGCAATGGCAGGAGTTTCTGAGTGTAATTAAGGAGACAGCGCAGAGATTCATCCCAAGGAAAAAGGTGCATGGTACAGGGAGGATGAGGTAACAATGGCTGACCATGAAAGTCAGGGGTAGCATAAAAGCAAAAGAGAAAACATAGAATGTGGTGAAGGGCAGTGGGAAACCAGAGGGATGGGAGGCTTACAAAGATCACCGGCAGGCAATAAAAAAGAAATAAGGACCGAGAAGATTAAATAGGAGGGTAAATGAGCCAGTAATATAAAGGAAGACTGTAAGAGTTTCTTTAGATATATAAAATGGCAAAGCAGAGGCGAAAGCGGACTTTGGATGTCTGGAAAATGACACTGAGAGACAGTAGTGGGGAACAAAAAAATGGCTAAGGAAATGAATAATTACTTTGCATCAGTTTTCACTGTGGAAGACGCTACTAATATCCCAAAAGTTCTAGACAGTGAGGGGGCAGAGCTGAATATGGTGCCCATCACTAAGAGAAGATGCTAGAAAAACTGAAAGGCCTCAATTGGATAAATCAAATGAACCAGATGGACTACACCCAATCTGTGGTGATCTTTCAGGAATCACTAGAATAAAGGAGGATCCCAGAGGACAAGAAAATCGCAAACATGACCCCCCACCCCTGTTCAAAAATGGAGTAAGGCAAAAGAAAGAAAATTTCAGATCAATTAGCCTGACCTCGGTCATGGTAAGATCCTGGAATCCATTGTGAAGGATGAGGTTTCTGAATACTTGGAATTGTATGATAAAATAGGACAAAGTCAGCACGGTTTCATCAAGGGGAGGTCATGCCTGACAAATCTACTAAACTTCTTTGAGAAGGCAATGATCAGGTTAGACCAAGGAGAGCCAATGGATATGATCTACCTGGACTTCAAAACGGCCTTTGACAAGATACTGCAAAGGAGGCTACTGAGTAAGATAAGGGCCTATGGTTTTAGAGGCAAGGTGCTAGCATGGATAGAAGCTTGGCTGTCTGGCAGAAAGCAGAGAGTGAGTGTAAAAGGGTTCTTCTCAGGATGGCAGCCGGGTACAAGTGGGGTTCCGAAGGGTCAGTGTTGGGACCACAAAATTTCACTTTATACATTAACGATCTAGATGAAGGAATGGAGGGCATTCTGGATAAGTTTACAGATGATACAAAGATAGGTAGAGGGACAGTAGCATTGAGGAGGTGGGGGAGCTGCAGAAGGATTTGGACAGGTTAGAAGAGTGGGCAAAGAAGTGCCAGATGGAGTATATGGAGTCCAGGCAACATCCTTGTAAATTTCTTCTACACACTTTCCAGTTTGATAGCATGCTTCCTGTAGCAAGGTGACCAAAACTGAACATTATACTCCAAGTGCAGCCTCACCAACCTCCTGTATATCTGTAATGTACCTTCCCAACTTCTATATTCAATGATCCTGGCTGATGAAGGCCAGTGTGCCAAAAACCTGTCTACCTGGAACTCTACTTTCAGAGAACTGTGCACCTGAACTCCAAGGTCCTTCTGTTCCACCACACTCCTTAAGACCCTGCCATTCATCAAGAAACTCCTATCTTGATTTGACTTTCCAAAGTGCAAGACTTCACACTTATCTATATTAAACTCCATTTGCCATTTCTCAGCCCACTTCCCCAGCTGATCAACATCCTGCTGTAATTTCTGAGAACCTTCCTCACTATCCACGATAGTCTCATCTGAAAATGTACTAATCATACCTTGAACATTCTCATCCAAGTCATTGATATAGATAACAAACAGCAACGAGCCCAGCACCGAGCCCTGACGCACTGCACTAGTCACATGCCTCCAGCCCGACAAGCATCCTTCCACTATTACCCTCTGTTTCCGACCATCAAGCCAATTGTGTATCCAATTTGCCAGCTCACCCTCGATTCCATGTGACCTAACCTTCGAGAACAGCCTACCAAGTGCAGCCTTATAAAAGGCCTTACTGAAATCCATACAGACTACATCTATCACCCTGCCCTCATCAACCTTCCTGATCGTTTAGAGTCAGAGATTCATAGAGATGTACAGCATGGAAACAGACCCTTTCATCCAACCCGTCCACACCGACTAGATATCCCAAACCAATCTAGTCACATTTGCCAGAACCTGGCCCATGTCCTTCCAAACCCTTCCTAATCATATGCTCATCCAAATGCCTTTTAAATGCTGCAATTGCACCAGCCTCCGCCACTTCCTCTGGCAGCTCATTACACAGACAAACCACCCACTATGTGAGAAAATGGCCTCTTAAGTCTTTTTTATATCTTTCCTCTCACAACCAAAGTCAATGCCTCTAGTTCTGGACTCCCCAACCCGAGGGAAAAGACTTTGCCTATTTAACCTATCCATGCTCCTCATGATTTTATAAACCTCTATAAGTTCACCCCCCTCAGCCTCTGAAACTCCAGGAAAAACAGCCACAGCCTATTCAGCCTCTCCCTATAGCTCAAATCTCCAACCCTGGCAACATCCTTGTAAATCTTTTCTGAACCCTTTCAAGTTTCACAACAGACCTGAAGGAGACCAGAATTGTACGCAATATTCCAAAAGTGGCCTAATCAATGTCCTGTACAGTCACAACATGACCTCCCAACTCCTGTACTCAATACTCTGACCAATAAAGGAAAGCATACCAAACACCTTCTTCACTATCCTATCTACCTGTGACTCCACTTTCAAGGAGCTATGAACCTGCACTCCAAGGTCTCTTTGTTCAGTAACACTCCCTAGGACCTTACCACTAAGTGTATAAGTCCTGCTAAGATTTGCTTTCCAAAATGCAGCACCTCGCATTTATCTGAATTAAACTCCATCTGCCACTCCTCAGCCCATTGGCCCATCTGGTCCAGATCCTGTTGTAATCTGGGGTAACCCTCTTCGCTGTCGACTACACCTCCAATTTTGGTGTCATCTGCAAACTTACTAACTATACCTCTTATGCTCGCATCCAAATCATTTATGAAAATGACAAAAGGTAGTGGACTCAGCACCGATCCTTGTGGCATTCCACTGGTCACAGGTCTCCAGTCTGAGAAACAACCCTCCACCACCACCCTCTGTCTTCTACCTTTGAACCAGTTCTGTATCCAAATGGCTAGTTCTCTCTGTATTCCATGAGATCTAACCTTGCTAACCTGTCTCCCATGGGGAACCTTGTAGAATGCATTACTGAAGTCCATATAGATCACACCTACCACTCTGCCCTCATCAATCCTCTTTGTTACTTTTTCAAAAAACTCAATCAAGTTTGTGAGACATGATTTCCCACACACAAAGCCATGTTGACTATCCCGAATCAGTCCTTGCCTTTCCAAATACATGTTCATCCTGTCCCTCAGGATTCCCTCCAACAATCGACCACCACCGACATCAGGCTCACCAGTCTATAGTTCCCTGGCTTTTCCTTACCACCTTTCTTAAACAGTGGCACCACGTTAGCCAACCTCCAGGCTTCCGCCATCTTACCCATGGCTATTGACAATACAAACATCTCAGCAAGGGTCTTCATCAAAGAACTCTAATAAATTTGTGAGGCATGATCTCCCAAGCACAAAGCCATGCTCTCTATTCCTAATCAAACCCTATCTTTCCAAATGCATCTATACCTTATCTTTCAAAATCTTCTCAAGTAACCTACCTCCCGTACATGGTAGGCTTTGCTGGTCAATAGCTTCCAGTGTCTTTGTGGTTCTTCTTGAACAATGGCACAAAATTTGCTTCCCTCCAGTCTTCCAGGACCTTACCCATGACTAATGATGATGAAAACGCATCAGCTGGGACCCCCAAGGTCCCTTATGGCAGGTTGATAAAAAGGTCATACATTTTGCAAAGCCGAATGGAGGAGAGGAGAAAGTTTATTACAAATTGTGTAAATCTTAGCTGTGGCTTTAAGAGGTATGTTTCATCCTAATTTCTTTTAGAGGGAGAGACTGGTGGAGGGTGGGGGGGGGGAGCAGGTACTGAGCAGTCGATGAGAAGATAAACAACTTGTGAGGTCTTGGGTTTTGTTTTTTAAAGCTGGAACAATCGGAGCAGCCTGAGTGGGTGTTGTTAAACTCTTACAGATCAAAGATTTGTAGTTAGCTTTCAGCAGTATCTGTTGCATTCTTGAATAAGTAAAAGGTATTATTCCCCCTCTCCATTACAGCCAAAAACTTGGGGGGGGGAGAGGGGGGTTCTCTTCCGAGGTTGCTGGATCGCATGTGAGACGAAATCTGCTTTTCTGAATTTGCCTTTTTGCCAAAATGGGCACTTATGGGATGTTACAATCTTAGATACAGTAACAATTACTAATTAACTGTTCCATTATTTTGTTCCTTTTTCCAACAGAGCTAAGTTATTCAAAGTTCTTCTTTATTTTGTTGTATTTTAATTGTAGTATTTGAGTAAGTTATGTTTTGCTCAACATTGTATAGTTTGAACAGTTAAATTACATCTGAACACGGCACTTTACATTTGCCTACTAAATAAGAAAAAGTTAGGGTCTAGGCTACCTTCTTAAAATATGTTGAAGGGGGTAGGGCCTGGTCCACAACAGTAACATCAACGGACAGAGTAATCTGGGTGTACACCTCCACAGTTCCCCAAAAGTGGATAAGGTGGTCAATACGACATACTTGCCTTCATCAGTCAGGCTAAAGAGTATAAAAATTAGCAATTTATGTTGTGGTTGGATAGAGCTTTGATTTAGTGTAAAAAGTGAGGTCTGCAGATGCTGGAGATCAGAGCTGAAAATGTGTTTCTGGTTAAAGCACAGCAGGTCAGGCAGCATCCAAGGAACAGGAAATTCGACATTTCGGGCCAGAACCTGAAGGGCTCTGGCCCGAAACGTCGAATTTCCTGTTCCTTAGAGCTTTGATTTGGTCACATTTGGTTTATTGCATACAGTTTTGGTCGCCACATTACCAGAAGGATGTAGAGGCTTTGGAGAGGGAATAGAATGATGTACCAGGATGTTTTGAGGAAGAGTCCATGACCTGAAACGTTAACTCTGATTTCTCTCTACAGAAGCTGCCAACCTAAGTTTTTCCAGCATTTTCTGTTTTTGTACCAGGATGTTGCCCAGCTTGGAGGGTTTTAGTTATGAGGAGATATTGGACAAACCTGATTTGTTTTCATTTGAATGTTGAAGGATGCGGGGCGACTGGAGATTTACAAAATTATGAGAGGCGAGGATAGAATGAATTATCAAAGTCTTTTTCCTCAGATAGAAATGTCAATTACTAGGGGACAAAGCTTTAATGGTAAGGGTGGGAACATAGCTTTAAAGGTAAGCAGGGGTAGGTTTAAAGGAAATGTGAGAGGCAGGTTATTTTAAATACAGGGGATGGTAAGTGCCTGGAGTGCACTGCCAGTGGAGGAAGTGGAGGCAATATAATGGCAATATTTAAGAGGCATCTTGTCAGATACATGAATAGGCAGGGAATAGAGGGATACAGGTTGTGGAGAGGGATATGGCTTTTAGGCTAGAATTATGTCATGTGTTGGAGCAGGCTTGGTGGGCCAGTGCCTGTTTTTGATGAGCAAGCGTCAGTTTTTGGTGGGCCAGCATCTGTATTTGGTGGGCTAATACCTGTTGTTGGTGGACCAGCACCTGTTTCTGGTGGGCCAGCATCTGTTTTTGATGGGCCAGCGCCTGTTTTTGGTGAGCCAATGCCTGTTTTTGGTGGGCCAGTGCCTGTTTTTGGTGGGCCAGCATCTGTTTTTGATGGGCCAGCCCCTGTTTTTGGTGAGCCAATGCCTGTATTTGGTGAGCCAATGCCTGTTTTTGGTGGGCCAGTGCCTGTTCTTTGAGCATGCACATGCATGTGTGTGCACTCAGTGGTGTGACTCTGGAACTCTCTGCCTTGTTGGAGGTGAGGCATTGAATATGTTTAAGGTGGAGCTTCTTTAAAACTATTAGATGGGACTCCACTGAATACACTGACTGTCCAGCATTTATTGTTTGAATTAGTTGCCCTTGAGAAAGTGGCAGTGAGCTGCCTTCCTGAACTGCCCGGTCCATGTGCTGTCGGTTGGTCCACAATGCTGTTTGGGAGGGAATTCCAGAATTTTGACCACGTGACAGTGAAGGGATGGTGATATATTTCCAAGTCAGGACGGGGAGCGGTTTGAACGGAACTTTCAGGGATGGTGTTTCCATGTATCTGTTGCCCTTGTCCTTCGAGATGGAAATGGTTGCGGGTTTGGAAGCAGCAGTATAATGTATGTTGTTACAGTGCATCTTGTGGGTAGCATACACTGTCACTCCTGTGTTCAGGGTGTGAATGCTGAAGGTGCTTGTTGGGGTGTCTTGTTGTCTTGTTGATGGAGTTGAGGCACACCCGGCTGTAACCACAATATTATTATGATTTTACATTATGTTCGAAAGTGAGGAAATTCAATTTGAAATATGGGTGTTATATTTGAATCAGAGAAATTATGAAGCCTAAAGCCCAGGTTGGATTAGATTAGATTAGATTACTTACAGTGTGGAGCCAGGCCCTTCGGCCCAACAAGTCCACACCGACCCTCCGAAGTGCAACCCACCCACATCCCTACATTAACCCCTTATCTAACACTACGGGCAATTTAGCTTGGCCAATTCACCTTTGGATCTGTGGACATCTTTGGAGTGTGGGAGGAAACTGGAGCACCCGGAGGAAACCCACGCAGACACAGGGAGAACGTGCAAACTCCACACAGTCGCCTGAGGCGGGAATTGAACCCAGGTCTCTGGCGCTGTGAGGCAGCAGTGCTAACCACTGTGCCACCGTGCCGCCCATGAGCTGGATTGGGAAAATAGCACATTGAGAAAATTATAACCGGATGGTTTGAGGACCGGAGTCAGGAACGGAAAAGAGAGATCTAGACAACCCAAGAAACAGAAGCAAATGCTGCACATGTTCCCTGGTGTCCCATTCAGGAATTGGTATCGGTTGTGAAAGCAGATGAGGGTGCTGGTTCCTTGGGGGCAGCGAAGCCCTGTGGTATTATCACTAGGCTATTAATCCAGAAACTCAGCTAATATTCTGAGAACCTAAGTTCAAATCCCACAATAGCAGATTGTGGAATTCTGAAATTAAGAATCGACTGATGACTGTGTTGGAAAAGCCCATCTGGTTCACTAATGTACCTCAGGGAAGGACATCTGTCATCCTTACCCAGTCTGGCCTACATGAAACTCCAGACCCACAGCAATGTGGTTCTGAAATGGCCTAGCAAGCCATTCAATTCAAGGGCAGCTAGGGCAAGCAGGAACCACATACTGGCTGGGCACAGATCCCCATGTCTCATGAGTCAAAAAACAAAAAAATGGAAGTTCATTGTGGCACTGTCAGTGTAGGAGGGCAGGAAAAAGAAATAAGAAGCAATAGTGAAAGGGAATTCATTACTTTGGGGAATAGACAAGTATCCTATGGCAACCAACATCACTCCAGGATGGAATGTTGCCTCCCTGGTGCCTGGGTCCAGGATGTTACAGAGCATCACCTTCTGGGGGAGGGAGGACAGCCAGAGATCCTGGCCTGTGCTGGTAACAATGACTTAGGAAGGAAGGAGGATGTGGACCTGCAATCAGAAACTAGAGAGATGGGTAGAGAGTAAGCAAGCAGGGCCTCAAATGCAGAAACGTTTCTATCATTCCCAGTGTAACATGCAAGTGAGCAAGGCTGGTGGAGGAGAGTGAGCCTCACATTCCTGGGACATTGGGACGAGCTCTGGGGAAAATCATACCCAAAGAAGCTGGATGGGCTTTGCCTGAACTGAGCTGAGGTGAGGGCTAGAGCTGAGGCCCTTCCGGGTGTTTTATTGATGCTGCGAGGGAGTGTTTTAAGCTAACTCGGCAGCAGTGTGGGAAGCAAAGGAGAATAACAGAAGAGAACACCAGGGTTAACAAAACACCCAGCACTGAGAATACCAAGACAATAGGTGACGTTGCAGTTAGGGAGAAAGAAAATGAAGTCAAGATCAAGGTCACTGAGCATGTGTGTGAATGCAAGGAGTGCTGTAAATAAGATTGGGGAGTTACAGCTGCAGATTACCATGTGGAAATAATATGCTGTGGTGATAATACTTGGCTCAAGGTGTGTTAGGGAGAGTTTCCCACAGCAATGTGCCCAGCTTAACAAGAAAGGATGCATTGTTGAACCTATTTCTCAGAAATTAAAGACTGATGGGAATAATTGTAGGTGAACAACCAGTGACCTTAAAGGAGGAAATGATTCAGATATAGGAAAAGAGAGGACAAACAAATTCAGATCTCACTTGCTGGTGAAGAAGATCAAAATTAGGATAAAGAAGAAAATAAAGACTGCATACAACAGGTGTCAGCTGGATAGGACAATTAAGAACCAAGAGGAATATGAGTTTATTGAGAAAGTGAAAATGTGTTAAAGAAGCAAAGAGGACTAATGGGAAAAGACTGACAACCAACATGAAATGGAAGTTCTAAAATCTTCCGTAAGGTTATAAATTGTAAATGAGTGGTTAAAGGGCAGATTAAAAACCATAAAGGGGATTTATACATAGAGGCAGTGAGTATGGCAGAGGTGTTAAATGAAGAATTTACATCAGTTTTTATTTAAAAAGGAGAGTGCTGCACAAGCCAATGGAACAGAGGGGAACTAGAATTAATCAAAATTGATAAGAAGATAGTTTTGGATAGACTGTTGATACTTAAAGTTGACAACACACCGAGACTGGATGGAATGCATACAAGGATTTTGAAGGAACCAAAAGAAGGAACGATGGGGTCACTGGCTGCGATCTTTCAGGAGAACTGGGGGAGGTGCTAAAAATTTGACGTTTGCAAACATTCAAGAGATAATTATTCAGGATAGAACAAGCAGTCACATGGAACAAGGTGGGCAACACAGTGGCTCAGTGGTTTGCACTGCTGCCTCACAACGCCAGGGACCCGGGTTCGATTCCAGCCTCGGGCGATTACCTCCCATAGTCCAAAGATATGCAGGCTAAGTGGATTATCACGCTAAATTGCTCATAGTGTTCAGGGATGTGAAGGATAGATGGATTAGCCATGAGAAAATGCAGGGTTACAGGGTAGGATAAGATAGGGAGGTAGCTCTGGGCAGGATGCTCTGAGAGTCAGTGTGGACTCAATGGGTTGGAGCTGTAGACTCACACAGCATGGAAACAGGCCCTTCAGCCAAAATTGAACGAGTCCCATTTGCTTGCGTTTAGCCCAAATCCCTCTAAACTATTACTGTCCACATGTCTTTTAACTGTTGCAATTGTACCAGCCTCTACCATTTCCTCTGGCAGTTTGTTCCCTATACACTCCATCCTGTGTGTGAAAAAGTTGCCCCTTAGGTCCCTTTTAAATCATTCCCTTCTCAGCTTGAACTTAAACCTCTCTAGTTTTGGACTCCCCTGCACTGAGAAAAAGTCTCAGAATATTAGCTATTCACCCACTCCATGCCCCTCATAATTTATAAATTTCCCATCTTAAGGTCACCCCTTAACCTCCAATGATCCAGGGAAAATTATTCCTGCCTAGTTAGCCTCTCCCATCTAACCCAAACCCTCCAAGTCACAGCAACATCTGGTAATCTTTTCTGCACCCTTTCTAATTTAATAATATCCTTTCTCTTTGCAGGGTGGCCAGAATTGAGTGTGGTATTCAAAAAGTGGTTTTACCAATATCTTGGGCAGCCATAACATGACACTCCAACTCCTGTACGACATGCATTAGCTGATGAAGGCAAACATGCCAACTGCCTTCATTGCCACCCTATCTACTGCAATGCCATTTTCAAGGATCTATGCTCCTGAACCCCTCAGTCTCTCTGTTTAACAACAATCCCTATGGCCCTAACATTAACTGTGTAAGTCCTGCCATGATTTATCTTACCAAAATGCAACACCTTATATTTATCCAGATTAAGCTCCATCTGCCATTCCTCAACCCATTGGCCCATCTGATCCTCAAGGTCCTGTGTACCTTTCGATTACTTTCCTCACAGTCCACTACACCTCCAATTTTGGTGTCATCTGCAAACTTACTTAACCATGCCTCCTATATTCTCATTCAAGTCATTTTTATAAATGATGAACAACAGTGGACCCCTGCTCTGATCCTTGTGGCACACCACTGGTTACAGGCCTCTACCACCACCCTCTATCTCCTACCATCAAGCCAATTTTGTATTCAATTGACGGGCTTTCCCTGGATCCCCTGTGATCTTGGAGAAAGTGAGAACTGCAGGAGCTGGAGATCAGAGTTGATAGTTTGGTGCTGGAAAAGCACAGTAGGTCAGCCAGCATCCAAGGAGCAGGAGAGTCGACCTTTTAGGCAAGAAGGAATTCTCCTGCTCCTTGGATACTGCCTGATCTACTGTGCTTTCCCAGCACAGCACTCTTGACCCATGTGATCTAACCTTACTAACTAGTTAACCGTACGGGACCTTGTCAAAGGCCTAGACAGCATCTACACTCTGCCTTCATCTATCTTCTTGATCACTTCTTCAAAAAACTCAGTCAAATCTGAGATTCACGATTTCCCACACAAAGGCAAGCTAACTATCCCAAATCAGCCTCACCTTTCCAAATGTCTCTCAGAATCTTCTCCAACAATTTACTTACTACCGTCATTAGGCTCACAAGTGTGTCGTTCCCTGGCTTTTGCTTGCAGCCTTTCTTAAATAATGACACAATATTAACAACCCTGCCAGTCTTCCGGCCCATCACCTATGGCTGTCAATGATAGAAATACCTCCATTGGAAGCACTACTGTTTCTTCCCAAACTTCCCACAATGTCATGGGATACATGTGATCAGGTCACAGGGATTCATCTCTCTTTATGCATTTTAAATTCTCCAGATTTCTTCTTCTTCTGATATCAAGATATCATTATTTATTTCCCTGACTTCCCTCACTTCTATGACTTTTTCACGGTAAAGTGAAGAGTAAATAGGGGTCTCGTATATACCTTTAAAATTCTGACAGGACTTAACAGGGTTGATGCAGGAAAGAGATTTGCAATAACTGAGGAGCCCAGAACCAGTGGTCACAGCCAAAGTGTACAGTGTAGGCCATTTAGGACCAAGCTGAGGAGAAATGTCTTCACTCGGAGAATAATGACCCAATGGAATTCACTACAATTCATACCATCTTACGATTTCAAAAACAAGTTCAATATAGCATTTGGAGCTAAAGGTATCAAGGATATGGGAGAAAGCAGGAACTATTTATTGAGTTGGGAGAACAGCCATGATCATATTGAATGGACCAAATGGCCTACCCCTGCTCCTAATTTCTATGTTTCTGTGTGCAATTTCCCCAGTGCACAGTCTCACACAGGAACTGGATTGACTATTTCCGTGATGTTGCTTAAGAGGTACAGATTGGCCAGGAGGACTCCCTACTGTTCCTCAAATAATACCACCAAGACCATTCTGCTTCTCAAAGAGGGACACTGCACCCAAAAAAAAATCACTGCAGTTCTCCTGAAATGTCAGCCTTAGTTTGGAATGGGGCTTGAACGTATCACCTCCTCACTCAGGGCTGAGGTAGGCATGTAATCGTACTTTACATTAACCTGTCTGTCACAGATCATCACAGAATCCCTACAGTGTGGGAACAGGGCATCTGGCCCAAGGAAAAGCAATCCACCCAGATCCATTCCCTTATCCTATTACTCTATGTTTATCCCTGACTAATGCACCTAGTCTACACATCCCTGATCAATTCACCTGACCTGCATATTTTTGGACTGTGGGAGGAAACCGGAGCACCCGGAGAAAACCCACACAGACACAGGGAGAACGTGCAAACACCACACAGAGAGTCACCTGAGGCTGAAATCGAGCACGGGTCCTAGCCTCCGTGCTGCCCATATTCACCAATTTGCCTCAATCTTCAAAATAATGATTTTCATTGTTCAGTTTCCCAGGTCCTTTTCATTAAATGCTACAACATTTAAGGATTTCCTGTTGTACAGCAGGTACATGACCTGACAGAAAAAGCCACAAGAATTATTGTGCTCAATATTTAATTCTATGTAAACCAATGGCTGCTTTCAATTTCTAAATGTTAACAAGCTTTTCTCTAAAACTGAACAGTAATAATGAAATTCAAAATAATTGTCCTGTATGAGTAGTCTGGTGTCTCGCTTACCCTCAACACAGAAAGCTCATGTTCGTTCTAATCAGGATCAAAACATCTCTTCCCTTGCCATTGGAATACTCCTCCTGTTTTTCAGAAAGTCTTGCATCATCACTACAAGTAATTACTTGTCTCCTAGCCTGTGTAAAGTTTGTACTGTCCTGGTGATGCACAATCATTTCAGGGAGATTTCATGCAGTTTGTGGTTTAGAGTGTAGTTTGTTGTTATGTTGCCAAAGAAACTAAACCATTAAAAACAAACAATCCATTGAAAATTAGCATTTTAACCCTTGTGATAGTCAAAGGTTTCGATCCCCCGAATGTGATTGTAAATTATGATAAAACAGTGCAACAAAACAGATTAAAAGCAAGTGTTGAATAATTTTAGCTCCAGCTATCTCATTTCAACTTCTCCTCACACTGACTTCAGCCACACAGCATCATCGGATAAAAACCCCTTCCAGATAAAACGGTGGTTCCTGTAGAGCCAGGTTATTCAGGAACTGTCCCAGAGCGGAATTCCAACAGTTTAACCAAATGGAGGGAGTGATTGGGAGGACAGAGATTGCTGCATTAGTGTAGCTTTTTGCTTCTTTGATTCTTGCATTGTTATTTGGCACATTTTCCCCTCTTTTAGTAAATAACATTTTATGATTCTGCAGTCCTGAGGAAGGGTCACTCAACCCAAAACACACACTCTGATTTCTCTCTGCAGATGCTGCCAGACCTGCTAAGTTTTTTTCCAGCAATTCCTGATTTTGTTTCTGATTCCCAGCATCCACAGTTCTTTGTTTTTATTTGTTAAACATTTTAGAATTCACTGCAAATGTCATTTGAGACATTGATTACAGTAGGTGTAGCAGCTGGGAGGATGAAAATAAAGTGATTTTGTATTTCCTGTTCTTAAACCTCTCCAGAATTGACAGATTTTTTTGAAGTCATGCTTGGGCTTGTTGCTGACTACTTGATTGAGACTGGTTGCTATGATAAACTAATAACTCCACTCTTGTATCATGCTGTATAGTACCAGGCAATGACCATCTCTAACAAGACAGAATCTAATTCAGAGCAGATCAGAGGCCAGGAATCCTGCAGCGACTGCCTCACCTCTGGACCTTCTGAAAGCCTGTCCCACCATCTACAAGACATTAGTCAGGAGCTCAATGAAATATTCCACTTGCCTGGATGGCTGCAGCTCCAACAACAGAAGAAACTTGACAGCAACCAGGACAAAACAGTCCCCACTTGATTGGTACCATACCCACAAACAGCCACTCCGTCCACCTCTGACACTCAGTAGCAGCAGTGTGTATTATCTACAAGATGCACTGCAGAAATTCATCAAAGATCCTCAGACAGTAGTTTTCAAACTCATGACCATGGCCATCCAGAAGGTCAAAGGTAGCAGGTACATGGGATCACATCCCCTCCAAGCCTGTCACCATCCTGACTTGGAAATATATCACCATTTCTTCAGTGTCGCTGAGTCAAAGCCTGAATTCCCTCCTGAACAGCATTGTGGGTGTGTCTATAGCAGGTGGACTACAGTGGTTCAAAAAGACACTTCACCACCACGGGGCAGCTTCGGACAGGCAGGAAATGCTGGCCAGTCAGTGACACCCATATCTCATGAGTGAATAAAAAACAAAGGACAAAATAGCCACATCTGCAAGCAACCACTCCCTCCACCACCAACTCTAATTGGCAGCACTTTCTGTTGTCTGTGTTTCCAGTTCTAAAATAGTTGTAGTTAGCAGTCATTGCAAAATCACAAATAAAATGAAAATACTAGAGGACAATTCATTTTGGACTTAAACATTAATTCTGCTTCTTGCTCCACAGATGCTGCCAAACCCACTGACTTGCTCCAAAAACTTACTGTTCTTATTTCAGATGGGCTTAAGAGTGCAGGTATATAAATTGTTTGAAATTTGTGTCACATATAAACAGGGTGGTGAAGGCAGCTTTTGGCAGGGCATGTTCATTGCTCAGTCCTTTGAGTATAGGAGTTGAGGCATCATGCTGAAGTTGTACAGGACATAGGGGAGGTCTCTTCTGGAGTTCTCTGTCTAGTTCTGGTCACCCAGTTATGGGAAGGTTATTAGCAAGTTCTGAGAAGATTTGTAGCTCAGATTGAGGTTCTGGATGTAGGTTTGAGGTTCTGGATGTAGGTTTGCTCACTGAGCTAAAGGGTTCATTTCCAGACGTTTCGTCACCATACTAGGAAACATCTTCATTCAGCCTCCAGACGAAGCACTGCCATGAATTCCTAGAAGCATGGCATTCCAACTGGAATTCTATCAACAAACACATCAAGTTTGGAATTCTACCAATAAACCCATCTACCACCCCCTAAGAAAATGAGCAGGAAATGAAATGACCACAGGAAATGACATCACCAACCCTAAGAAACTCAAACATATAAAGAGAAAGCAGGAATTATCAGCAGTGCTTCACCCGGAGACTCACTGAAGATGTTACCTAGTAGGGTGACAAAACATCTGGAAATGAACCCTCCAGCTCAGTGAGCAAACCTACATCCAGAATAAGAAGGATATTATTAATTGGAGATGGTTCAGAAGAGATTTACCAGGATGTTGCTGGGTATGGAAGGTTTGAGTTATAAACAAAGGTTGGATAGGCCGGGACTGTTTACACTGGAGTGCAGGAGATTGAAATGCGATCTGATAGAAATTTATAAAATCACAAGGGGTTTAGATAGAGTTAAAGATAGTTGTCTTTTTCCCAGAATGCGGGAATTTCAAGATTAGGGAACACATTTGTAAGGTGAGAAGAAAGAGATTAAAGAAAGACATGAAGGGCAATTTATTTTTACACAGAGGGTGGTTCGCATGTGGAATGAATGTCCTGGCCAAGGGTGGATGTGGCTACAATTACAGTGTTTAAAAGATATTTACATGAATAGGAAAGGTTTGAAGGGATATGGGCCAGGAGCAGGTAGGTGGGACTGGTTTAGATTGGGAGTATGTTCAGCATGGACTGGTTAGACCGAAGGGTCTGTTTCCACGCTGTATGAATCCACACGCAATATTTTGATCTTATTGATTAGCAAAGTCATAGTATTTTATGGGTGGCACGGTGGTACAGTGGTTAGCACTGCTGCCTCACTGCGCCAGAGACCCGGGTTCAATTCCCGCCTCAGGCGACTCTCTGTGTGGAGTTTGCACATTCTCCCTGTGTCTGCGTGGGTTTCCTCTGGGTGCTCCGGTTTCCTCCCACAGTCACAAAGATGTGCGGGTCAGGTGAATTGGCCATGCTAATTTGCCCGTAGTGTTAGGTGAAGGGGTAAATGTAGGGGTGTCGGTGTGGACTTGTTGGGCCGAAGGGCCTGTTTCCACACTGTAAGTAATCTAATCTGTAATGAACCCCTTTTGGAGTCATATAATTTCACAGCTGTGGGTTCAAGCCTATCTTACTGATCACTCTTACCTACTCCATTCCCAGGTCCAAATGCTTTGTTTTGTCTTTTTTCAACGTTTACATCAGACGTTCCCAATCTGTTAGTTGTGACATTAATTGGGTTTAAGGAAACAGTAGGCCCTGCCTGTTCAGAGTCAGCGGGTTGCTCGGACACACAGACCCTGGGGATATCCCAGCCGTGTCTGTTCTCTGCTCCTCCCAGTCTCTCCCACTGGGCCACAAGGTTCTACCTGTGATCCTCCGACTCTCAAAATCCAGCCGTGACAGTCAATCCTGCAGTGATGCCTCTGCAGCTGATCTCTGGCCAGTCTGATCCAACACTGTCACCATCGCCCCAAGGAACAACCTCAGGCACATTAAGGCCCCAAAACAGGTATTTCCACTGCTTCCTTGTTGCTGGTTAGGATGAGAGGTTTTGAATATGTAAATATGTCTAACAAACACCTCTTTACCTTCTATCTCCGGTCCCTTTAATCTCTCCTGATAAATAAAGTCTCCTGTCCCACTTATCTTCAATAAAACCTCTCCTATGTCCTCCTCATGATCTTGCCAAATCAGCTGATAAAATCTCGCTGACACAATAGAGCTCTTCTTAAACTAGCTGTGGGAAATGTTCCACACTGTGTCATATGTAGGAATAGATATTGGTCAATACAGCTGATGGATTGAAATCTGTAATTCTTCACTTTGAAGGGTTAGATACATGAGAAAGCACATGCAATGTAGCTTAACTAATGATTTGTAAAATGTTACACATTGTCACTTAGCTTGTGACTTACAGCTGCTCCATTAAAAACACTTTGCATTTTCCTTGTTCCTTGCCAGTTCAGCTAATACAAGAAGGAATAGTGACAACATATTATGCTCGGTTCACAATAAGTTCAAAATAAGTCTTCGTACTTTGACTGTAAGAGCAATGGGAGTATTTGCTCGAGTTACCAACAGCAATTTCAGTGTCAGTTCATTTATACCAGTCAGTGTAATTTCATCACAGGAGAAAGTGAGGTCTGCAGATGCTGGAGATCAGAGCTGAAAATGTGTTGCTGGAAAAGCGCAGCAGGTCAGGCAGCATCCAAGGAGCAGGAGAATCGATGTTTCGGGCATGAGCCCTTCTTCAGGAATGAGGAAAGTCTGTCCAGCAGGCTAAGATAAAAGGTAGGGAGGAGGGTCTTGGGGGAGGGGCATTGGAAATGTGATAGGTGGAAGGAGGTCAAGGTGAGGGTGATAGACTGGAGTGGGGATGGGGGTGGAGAGGTCAGGAAGAAGATTGCAGGTTAGGAGGGCGGTGCTGAGTTCAAGGGTTGGGACTGAGACAAGGTGGGGGGAGGGGAAATGAGGAAACTGGAGAAATCTGAGTTCATCCCTTGTGGTTAGAGGGTTTCTAGGTAGAAGATGAGGCGCTCTTCCTCCAGCCATTGTGCTGTTATGGTCTGGTGATGGAGGAGTCCAAGGACCTGCATGTCCTCGGTGGAGTGGGAGGGAGAGTTGAAGTGTTGAGCCACTGGGTGGTTGGGTTGGTTGGTCCGGGTGTCCCAGAGGTGTTCTCTGAAATGTTCCGTAAGTAGGCAGCCTGTCTCCCCAATGTAGAGGAGGCCACATCGGGTGCAGCGGATGCAATAGATGGTGTGTGGAGGTACAGGTGAATTTGTGACGGATATGGAAGGATCCCTTGGGGCCTTGGAGGGAAGTAAGGGGGGAGGTGTGGGCACAAGTTTTGCATTTCTTGCGATTGCAGGAGAAGGTGCCGGGAGTGGAGGCTGGGTTGGTGGGGGGTGTGGACCTGACGAGGGAGTCATGGAGGGAGTGGTCTTTTCGGAATGCTGATAGGGGAGGGGAGGGAAATATATCTCTGGTGGTGGGATCCAAACCTGAAAACCAAGGGATAGTAAATTCTGGCTATATTATGCAACATAAATATCAGGACCACGGCCAAGTAATACTTAATCAGCCCTATTCAGTTCCCTCCATCCCCTGGTCCCATCCGTTATACATAAATTTTCAGTCAGTGCATTGTTTCTATAAATGTGAATTGTCCTGTTAACTATGGTTCAACATTGAGGACCTTATTCCCAGGCAAACAGTGTGGTTTGCAGTCTGACTTTGGTGGTGATGATGCTTTTCCTTTGAGCATTTTTATCGGTTCACCCACTGAGTAAGCCCTTTCTTCCTTAGAGTCATCCGACATGGCTTTTGTACAACACTTTTCTACACAACAGATTTAGTCCTCTCTCATTTTCCTGAAAACACTGTCTCTGTTGCTAAGCAAAGTCCCACAGGTACCAATTGACATTCCATATCTCAGCCCTCACGATGACAGTTGAGATGTGATTTGGCTTTGTCGGCATCATAGTCAAATCCGACTCCATTACAAGGAGACACTCCCAGAAAAAAGCCTTCAGTTGCAGGATTCTCGGTGAGCTCTCCTCACTATCCTCAGAATGCATTTTTCAAAAAGTAGTTTGGTAGTACAGGACTTGAGCTTTGCTGAAAAAAGATAGTTTATTAAATGTCTTCATCTTGTCAGAACATTTACAAAAAAATGCCAATATAAAGGAGACGACATATTTTTGTTCGGCATAGACATTTGAGGCTCTACAAATATCCCCATCCTCAATGACGGGGAAGCTCGATGCAAAAGGTAATGCTGAAGCATTCACAACAATCTTCAGATGAAAGAGGTTATCAACTCTCAAGCAGCACCTTCTCATCAATAACCTGCTCAGTGACGCCCAGTTTGGGTTCCCCCAGGGTCACCCAGCTCCTGACCTCATTCCAGAGTTGGTACAAACTCGGACAAAAGAGCTGAATTCCAGAGGGGAGGGGAGAAGGACAGCCCTTGACATCGACATCTCATTTAAAGGAATGTGACATCAAGGACACCTGGCAAAACTGGAATCAATGGATATCAGAGGAAATCTTGCCATTGGTTGGAGTCACACCTGGCAGATGGGAAGATGGTTGTGGTTGTTGGAGGTCAGTCATTTCAGCTGAGAGGTGCCAAGCAACATTTGTGTCAGCCATGTGCTTGGCAACGATCATCTCCAATAGGAGACAATCTAAACACCGCACCCTCGGAATTCAACGCTCTTTCCATGTTTGTTAAATCCCCCATTATCAATAACCTGGGAGTTATCACTGACCAGGTACAGAGGAGTCTATCCAATCCATCCTCCTGAGCAATGTTAAACCCTTCCAGTGACTGAATTTCCTCATCACTCACCATGTTCTGGGTAAAACCTGCCTCCTTGTTAAAGATAGATATGAAGTATTTGTTTAAGATTTCAGCAATGTAACAATGTGGGGAGGTGGTGTGCAGTGGTTATGTCACTGGCCAATAATCTGCGACTGTCAGCTATTAGATCTAATCTAATCTAAAGTAATCTATTGTTCTGGGCAGATGGGTTTGAATCCCACCACAGAGCTGATTTAATTCAATTAAAAGTTAGCCTCATGGCAACCATAGTAGATTGCCATAAAAATCCATCTGGCTCACGAATGTCCTTTAGAGAAGGAAATCTGCTGTCCTCAGCTGGTCTGACCTACTTGTGATTCCAACAATAAGATGGATTTTGAAATGGTTGAGCAAGCCATTCAGTTCAAAGGCAATTCATGATGGATAACAAATGCTAGCCTCATCAGTGACCCCGTGTCCAATGAAAAAATAATCCTGTTTTTGCAGCCTTTTACTATTTCGAAAACTTTGATGTTCACTGATCATCTTTTTTCATGTGCCCTGCCTCACCCAGCACCATACATCCTCACCCTGATCTTACCCACACCTTTTCTCGGAGGGTACCAAAGAGGTTTTGGGATCTTTAAACCGCATTCACCTCCCAGAATTCAGCAGTTATTGCTGTAAGAAGGGAGTTTGGGGTTTCTTGGAAGATTCCTTTCATGGGTTGCCATATTGAACCTGTTGAGATGGACCCTGCATTGGTCCTGAAAATTTTACAAAGGTTTTAGGTGGCACGGTGGCTTAGTGGATAGCACTGCTGCCTCCCAGCACTAGGGATCCGAGTTCAATTCCCACCTCAAGCAACTGTCTGTGTGGAATTTGCACATTCTCCCCATGTCCGCGTGGGTTTCCTCCCACAGTCCAAAGATGTGCAGGTTAGGTGGATTGGCCATGCTAAGTTGCCCATAGCGTTAGGTGCATTAGTTAGGGGAATGGGTCTGGGTAGGTTGCTGTTTGGAGGGTCGGTGTGGACTTGTTGGGCCGAAGGGCCTGTTTCCTCACTGTAGGGAATCTAATCTAAACTCTTGAAATGGGAAACTCGTCTGATTGGAGTTGGAGTTAGGGATTCTGACCTAGATCACTAGATTTGGAGCAAAGACTCAATGAGTATAAAGTAGCAGAGTAGCAATGACATTGGACATGATAACAGGTTATTCACAGCAAACCTATCCATGTGAGATCCATTAACATTATAATTCATCGAAGTGGATCTGGGTTGGACACTGGCAGTGTATGTCATGGGGGAATTCCTCACAGGTAATCCTATAATGTCACACCCACCCAACAGGTTCTGAGGGAGGGAATGTTTACTCTGTTTTGATCGTTTTGGATGCTGCTGCCAGACCTGTTTAGTGTTTCCCACATTTTCTGTTTTGATTATCTTAATGGTGAAAGCTGGACAAATACCAAGACAATTACCATTGTCCTATGTCGGTTGTAACTGGCGAAGATCCAGCAATATTCTAGTCAGTGTTAACTCTTTATGAATCACAGGAGCTCGCTGTTCTTGGAGTTAATGCCGTGTGCTTCAGTAAGCTGACCTCTGGGGTTTCCTCAGCAGCATCTTTTATAAACTCTAAATATCATGGTCTCAGATAGCCAACTGATCAAATATAAGCTGTTCCACTAGCCCTGTGACGAATATACTCTGATCCCTCAATGTGTCAGCTGTCTTTCAGCTGGTACCAAGCTCAGAGCTAAATGTTTGTGAGATCACAGCCCAACACAGGGACTTGAGCACAATGTCCAATCTAATGCTCCATACAGCACAGAGAGAGTACCGCTCTATGGGGAGGAGCTGCCTTTTTGGTTGAGATGTTATTCCAAGACCTGACTGACCTGTCAGGATTCAGGGACATTACTACTGGTGGCCTGTCAAGAGGTGTTCTTTAATCAACATCACAAAAAAAGCAAATGTCTGATTATTATTAGATTTGTAGCATCTTGCTATGCAAGGGGGAATTATGCTTTAAAATGCTTCATTAGTTTTAAAGCACATAGAAAGGTACTATCTAAATGCAAGTTTTTATAAGTGGAATTGCTTGCAAAAGTACCAAATTATCAACTGTTTGATCGAGATTGCAATGTGTATGTACTTTTTTTTTCTACAAAATGGTGTGAATCATTTAGCAAGAGGGTCCTGGTGCAAAAATGATCTTAGTGGATTCTTTCAAGGTATAATTACCTCCTTCTCTGTGACTGTGCCTTTGAAATTATAAATGTCATTGTCATTTTAAGATGGAAACCTGATTGATCTGCCCAAGCCATATTCCCTGTATAATAAACAGAAATAGATCCAAAAAGCTGCACCAAATGGCACTTTCCACTTTGCAGCACCCAGACCTGTTTGTCACTTACATTATGCAAATTATATCAGTACGAAACATTTTTTTGTAATTGATTATCCTGTCCATGCTAGAACAATGAAGTGTCTGTACAGCTACAGTGAAATATCACATAAATTGCATTATCACTTAATTAGTTAGGAATTTTAAATCATTATTAATTAACATGTTGACTAAGGGAGAGTAATAGCTTTAGTTCCATCATAATGTGATTTAACCATGCCTGTCTAATCTAAATGTAGCTCAACTCCATATACATGGAACAATAGGCTCATCGTGTTCCCAATCATGATCTGTTCTGCATTCTTCACCTTCCTACAGCTGTCCTCAGTCAAACTCTCTCAACTGCACTGATCCAACAGCATTGAGCTCTTCCCATTTTTCATTCCTGACTGCTTTTCTCAGAGAGTTCACTGACACCACTCCTCATTCTAGGCTGCTTTGGTGGATGAACTGGCAGCCTGGACAAACACCATTGGTCACCTCTTTTGGACAAATTCACTGGCATGTGGCTAACTCTCCATTCTTCCTGCACTATCCACAAGCAATCCTCTAGTAAGCAATGATGCTCTTCCCCTCAAACAGGTATATCTTTCACTCTGTCTTTATTCTGTCTAATGGCTAGCCAGCAATTGCCATATCCCATGAGTGAATTAAAGAACAGCACTACCTCTAAAAATCTTCTTCAATAAACTTACCCTTGAACTCACTGACCTGATAAACCAATCAATGGCATTTCTAAACTCCCTTTTCTCTGCGGGCGGCACGGTGGCACAGTGGTTAGCACTGCTGCCTCACAGCGCCTGTAGACCCGGGTTCAATTCCCGACTCAGGCGACTGACTGTGTGGAGTTTGCACGTTCTCCCCGTGTCTGCGTGGGTTTCCTCCGGGTGCTCCGGTTTCCTCCCACAGTCCAAAGATGTGCGGGTCAGGTGAATTGGCCAAGCTAAATTGCCCGTAGTGTTAGGTAAGGGGTAAATGTAGGGGTAAGGGTGGGTTGCGCTTCGGCGGGTCGGTGTGGACTTGTTGGGCCGAAGGGCCTGTTTCCACACTGTAAGTCTAATCTAATCTAATCTAATCCTTGGCCAGTTCATCTCATTCGAAATCTGCATCCACCTTTCCTTGAACTCTGAACAGATTTCCATTCCACCAAAATCCCTGTTGATATTCTCTGTAACTGAGGATACAGGGTTCTATCCCTCTTCATCTTTTTTTTACCTTCATGTAGTAGATGATCGATCACATCATTCTTGTTCAATATCTATCCTTCACAGTGAGATTACTCTCACTTCGCTCATCACTTGTCGACCCAATGATAACCACAATGTCCCTGACAATATCTTTGTTTTCTACAGATTGGAATGGCGAGTACTCTCCAGAGATCTACCCTTTACTCTCCAACAATTCAGCTCCTCCAGACATCTGCTGCCCATATCCTATCCCAGGTCTGGCACACGTTGCTAAGCAAATCATTCCCCTAGCTTCCAATGCGTCAATACAACCATTCTCATTTTCCCCTTAAAATTTCAGTGAGGTTTATCTCCTAACCTCCTACCTGCCCCATTCTCCATAACATTACCCTCCTTCAACTTCTTTCCCTTCCCAACTCAATGTTCTACTGACTCGAACATCTGTGCATTGCTGGGCACACTACAGCTGCATTAACTCAAATTGTTTTTGCATTTCATCTTGCACTAAATGACAATGTGACAATTTAACAAAATATCAAATTACTTTCCTCAAGCTGTTTACAAACTCGAAGTTCTAGTTTGAGCAGTTCGGTGACAGTTGGTGCAAAAGAGCATCTCGGTCTTTCAATTAATCTCTTTATTTTACTGACAATAATTCCAAAATTACAGAGAACAAAGCTCATCTTCCCTCACCCATGTGTTCTGAGCAAGTTGCGATTGACACTTGGTGTTGCGAGCAGCAATGTCAGTCAGAGAAAACAGAACTGTACCTCTTTGTACTAAGCCAGTTTTGTATCAAATGCCTAATGTTAAAGATATTTAATTAAATTCATATTTCAGATTCTAGTGAGATTACTAGAACAATCACATTTTCTATGGAGCGAACTCGTGTATTTGAAGAAAAATGAAGTTGATGCAGTAATTATATATATTATATATACATCTCGCGATTCATGCAGGAACTTTAAACCATTCCACATTTACCTCTCGACAACCAAATATAAAGGTGCATCTGCTAGCAACCATCCATGATGTTGCTCACAGAGAATACAATTGAGCACAACATTTGAAATGTGACCTGCAGCTGAGGGGTCTAGTTAAAATCTCAAACTGATACTCCATTGACATCAATGGAACATCTAACAACCACTGACCTGCACCTACACTGCTCCCCTCTGGAGACCAGCCTGGTTTTGTGGGCAATAACAAAATCTAGCATCATAATTTTAAAACTAACATGAGTTAGCTGAATTCAAATTGTCAATTAATTAAATGTTTCTAATTATTCAAATGCTCTAACAGTTAATGCTTGATGCTAAATTTCTATTTTTCTACGGCATTTATATTACTTGCTTCAAATTCTTAGATAATTAATTTTTTAAAATTCCAAAACAGATTCAGTTCTTTATACATATTTTCAAAATGCATCAATTTTAATTAAATCTTTTCAGATTGTTGAGATGAGTAAGAACAAGAATGGAATATACAGCAGCAAAACAAAAACTACTGATTTCATAAAGTAAACTCAAAATAACTGGTCAATCAATAATGAGATTAGATAGAAATTCCACACCGAGAGAGAGTGCAAACTCATAAATAAAACAACTTACTGGAAATTGGTGTGGACTTTAAATGGCCGTGTTCAATTTGTTAATCCAAGGATCTAGTTTCGATTTAGTAGCCTAAAGATGTGCATTCACAAATAGAATCTAGAAAAAAAAAAGTTAAATATCACAAGACTAGGCTATGAGAGTAAAACGACTATTTAATCTTTTCTGTGTGTAGTCATATTTGGAAAATTGCATTGTTTTTATTCATTTAAAAATGACATTGGTTCACCAGGAGGGTTAGTAAAGACGCCAGACTCAAACACAGTTAGTAAAGTTTGATGAAGTGCTATTTTAAGTGGCACCAGAAGTCAGGTCACACGATGTGGGGTCAGGAATCAGCAGTAATGAGGGCAGGGAGAGCTGCACAAGGACCAGGTCCTTGAAGGTGACTTTGGAAGTTTTCTGCTCCTCACACCTCCACATTCAAACACTCTCTCAACCAGACCCAAGTCTGACAGGAAAGGTGGTGAACGAGTTCTGCAGTCATGACTGCTGCCTTTCCACAGCTCTCCCTGAGACATAGGAACAGGAGTCATCCACTCAGCTGATAGGTTCCACTCCACCCCTCAATGAGATCATGGCTGATCTGATAATCCAGAACTCTATTTTCCTGCCTTTTGATTCTCTTGATTCTTGATTCTCATATTGGTTAAAAGTCTGTCTCTGTCAGCCTTTAATATACTTAATGACCTCGCCCTGACCATCTGCTGTGGTCAAGAATCCCACAGACTCACTCCCCTCTGAGAGAAGAAATTTATCTCATCCCTGTCTTAAAGGTGCTACCCTTTATTCTGAGATTATGTCATCTTGTCCTAGATTCTCCTACAAGGGGAAACCTCTATATATTAGATTAGACTTACAGTGTGGAAACAGGCCCTTCGGCCCAACAAGTCCACACTGACCCGCCGAAGCGCAACCCACCCATACCCCTACATTTACCCCTTACCTAACACTATGGGCAATTTAGCATGGCCAATTCACCTGACCCGCACATCTTTGTGACTGTGGGAGGAAACCGGAGCACCCGGAGGAAACCCACGCAGACACGGGGAGAACGTGCAAACTCCACACAGTCAGTCGCCTGAGTCGGGAATTGAACCCGGGTCTACAGGCGCTGTGAGGCAGCAGTGCTAACCACTGTGCCACCGTGCCGCCCCCCGTCAAGTCCCTTGAGAATCTTGTGCATTTCAATAAGTTTGCTCATCATTCTGCAATCGGTGCAGACTCAACCTTTTCTATTAAAACAGTCCTTCCATATTTGGTATTAGCTGAGTGAGCCTTCCCTGGACTGCCTCCAATGCCTGTCTGTCTTTCCTTAGATAAAAGGGCGCATAACTGTTCACAGTGTTCCAGCTGGAGTGTGACTAGTGCCTTGCACAGTTTTAGCAGGACCTCTCTATTTTGATATCCCGTTCCCTTTGAAATAAAGGCCAACATTCTATTTGCCTACTTGCTAAAGTAGGAAAACAAGATTTATGTGATTTATCCTTTAAATCCCTCTATGCTATAGCTTTCTGAAGTTTTTTTCTATGTAAATAATATTCAGTCATATTGTTCTCCCTTCCCAAATGAACAACTTCACATTTCCCTATATTATATTCCATCTGCTAAATTCTTGACCACTTGTTTAACTTGTCTGTATTTTCTGTAGGAGAAAGTGAGGACTGCAGATGCTGGAGATCAGAGCTGAAAATGTGTTGCTGGAAAAGCGCAGCAGGTCTTATGCCCAAAACATCGATTCTCCTGCTCCTTAGATGCTGCCTGACCTGCTGTGCTTTTCCAGCAACACATTTTGTCAGCTCTATCTTTTCTGTAGACTTCTTGTGTCATCCTCACCACTTGCCTTCCCACCTAATATGGTGTCATCCACAAACTTGGCTTTGGAAAATTAATTTCCCACCTCCAAGTCATTAATAATGTAAATTATTGTGGCCCAAGCATTGATCCCTGTGGCACACCACTACTTACAAGTTACTATCTTAAAAATGCACCTGCTATCCTAATTCTCTGCTTTCTATCATTGAGCTAATCCTCCATCCATACTCAGGTATTTTTTCAAACACCATAGGCTCTTGTCTTGGTACCTTATTAAACACCTCCTGAAAATCTAAATGCATTAGTTCCATTGCTTCCCCTTTATCTATCTTGTTTGTTACTTTATTAAGGAATAAAGGTGTCAGGCCTGATTTCCCTGTAATGAAGCCGCCTTGACTCTGTTTGATCATATTGTTTATTTCTACATGCTTTGCTACCACATTCTTTATAATATACTCTCAAATTTTCCCATACCAAATGCTAGACTCACTGGCCTTTCATCACCTGGATTTTGTCTCCTTCCCTTTTTTAATAAAGATGTCACATCGGCAGTTTTCCAGTCATACAGTCATAGAGTCATAGGGATGTACAGAATGGAAACAGACCCTTCGATCCAACCCATCCATGCCAACCAGATATCCCAACCCAGTCTAGTCCCATCTGCCAGCACCCGGCCCATATCCCTCCAATCCCTTCCTACTCTATACCCATCCAAATGCCTCTTAAATGTTGCAATTGTACCAGCCTCCACCACTTCCTCTGGCAGCTCATTCCATACACGCACCACCCTCTGTGTGAAAAAGTTGCCCCTTGAGTCTCTTTTATATCTGTCCCCTCTCACCCTAAACCTATGCCCTCTAGTTCTGGAGTCCCCGACCCCAGGGAAAAGACTTTGTCTATTCATCCTATCCATGCCCCTTATAATTTTATAAACCTCTATAAGGTCACCCCTCAGCCTCTGACAGTCCGGGGAAACAGCCCCAGCCTGTTCAGCCTGTTGCTATAGCTCAAATCCTCCAACCCTGGCAACATCCTTGTAAATCTTTTCTGAACCCTTTCAAGTTTCACAACATCTTTCCGATAGGAAGGAGACCAGAATTGCATGCAATATTCCAAAAGTGGCCTAACCAATGTCCTGTACAGCCGCAACATGACCTCCCAACTCCTGTACTCAATACTCTGACCAATAAAGGAAAGCATACCAAATGCCTGCTTCACTATCCTATCTACCTGTGACTCTACTTTCAAGGAGCTATGAACCTGCACTCCAAGGTCTCTTTGTTCAGCAACACTCCCTAGGACCTTACCATTAAGTGTATAAGTCCTGCTAAGATTTGCTTTTCCAAAATGCAACAACTTACGTTTATCTAAATTAAACTCTGTCTGCCACTTCTCAGCCCATTGGCCCATCTGATCAAGATCCTGTTGTAATCTGAGGTAACCTTCTTCGCTGTTTACTACACTTCCAATTTTGATGTCATCTGTAAGCTTTCTAACTGTACCACCAATGTTCACAGCAAATCCTTTGGGACATTTCCAGAGTCTTAGAATCCTGGAAGATTACTGCCAGAGCATCCAATATCTTGGCAGTTAGTTCCTCTAATAGACTTACAATCAGGTCCAGCCACTTTATTGGCCTTTAGCCCAGGATGTGGGTCAGCCAAACCCAATTACAGTAGTCAGTGTACACTGAGATGCAACTACTTCCAGACACACCATCACAATTGTCTTGAACTCGAGTCAAAACATCAGAGTTTCTGATTGTCTCAAGATTCAGACTTAAGGGTGGGGTGGTGGAAGGGGGATGTTGGAAAAGAGGGGATGAGATGATGATAATGGTGTTAACAGTGACAATGATAATTATAATGTTAATAACAACTTTATTGATTCTAAAGACTGTGTGAGGAAATAGAATCAAAGTGTTGGAATAATGTAGAGTCAGTGGTGGTAGGCTAATAAGGTTCATTAAAATCACGATAATGTAACTGAACACATGACTGTGACTTCAGTCATAGAGGAGATTCCAATTTAGAATGAGTACATGAAGAGGGAGGTCTCAGACCCTACACCAAAGAAACTGCTTGGAACAAATGGAAATAAAGGAATGCTATTATACATAAGAAGTTGAAGCACCTTTCTTTGAGCTAAGGAGCAAGCAGCCTCCTTACTAAGACAAGGTATGTCAGGATAGCCACAGCTCAGAGATCCTCCACACCATTATCTCAATGTGCAACTCATAGTATTGGCTTAAAGCAAAAGATAAAGTAACCTTTATAATGAGGTTCATCTAAGGTGTCACTCCAATACAGTACTGAGAAGTGCTGCACCGTTGGTTGTACACTTTTGAATGAAGCATTAAACTGAGGCCCTAACCATCCCTCAATGGGGAACCCCAAATTTACTTCCAGGAGAACTTTGAACAACAGTTACGTTCTGCCCAGTATCTGAGCCAATAGTTACCCATCCTTCAATTCAAAAAGAGGTTAGTAACAAAGAAGCAGTGCTCCAAAAGCTTGTGTTTTTAAATAAACCTGTTGGACTATAACCTGGTGTCATGTGATTTCTGACCTTGTCCATCTCAGTCCAACATCAGCAGATCCATATCATCAAAAAAATAAAGCATTGCCAGGCCATTATCTCTTTGCTCTTCATGGGTTCTTGCTGTATGCAGGTCAGCTATTGTACTTCCAACTGCAGTGACTTCAGGATGAATTTTAACTTTAAGAATGTACCATGAGGGGTGGGTGGGAGAGGTTTGAAACCCAGTAGAACTGTGTAGGAGGGTTGGCGATCCCAGGACAGGGGAAATCCTGAGATCAAAGACTTGTTGGGGAGAGGAGGGTGGGGATCCTCAAGATCAGAGTCTCAGGGTGTTTTGGAAGCCTCGTCAAAAACGTATGCACTGATCAGAATGGGGGAGAGGTCACTGATCGTCAGCACTGCACATGCAGCTGGATCCACCAAATTAACAATATAAAACCGTTCCCCCTGGGTCTGACTGTCCTGGTCTGGCTTTCCCAGGATTTGGAAAACTGACTGTATTCAGTCAAATATCCAATGGGGAGTATCGCAGAGGGTCAATACCTCATGATAATATTGAAAGAGCCAATCTGTCTCCTTGGGTAGATTGGTCACTCTTCCATTGACCAATCCCTGTTTAAATCAGAAACATACACTTTGGGGTCAGATTTACAGAAATCTATCTGTCTTACAGGTTTAAACATCTGCACTACCTGTCAAATGTACAGGAGGGGCTGCAAAATATTTTGGTATTTTCTGAGCATAGGTGCTTTATACATGAAAATCTTTATTTTCTTCCGACACATTCAGCATTTAACATTGTAAAACCAGCAGCTGTGAATTACTCATCAACCCTTTCTCACTCAATGACCTGTCAGACTGTGTGTCCCATTCTGTCCCCTCCGGTGGTAACACAATGCCAAACCAGAAACTTAAAGTTAGGACTAACCTTCAAACAGGCTTTTCTTAAAGACAGAACAGTCCATAAACATTTCCTCCTCAATGTCACATCCAATAGAGGATCTTGCTAACACTGATGTAGATTGACAGTTCACAATCAGGCCATTCAGTCCAAGTGCTCTGTTCCAGTTTTTCTGGTGCACCAAGTCTCCTCATTCCCTCCTCTTCAAACCTGATCTCCAGGACCAGTAGCTTCCCCATTGGATATGTTCCAGCTCCCAACCTTTTCATTTGCACAGTCAGCATGGAACAAAGTAAGCCCTTTCTCATAAATATGTTTGTGAGCAAGTTTATTGCCAGTATCACAGAATAAAACTGCTGAATAATAAAGGAAATGTTGCAGAAGCTGTTTTTGAGTGGAATAAGTTATGACTCTGACACGAGGTATCGTGCCTGGCAGGCTGTGCTACTTATTAAGGTGAATAATAGCTGTGCAGGTCCTATCCTCCACGTTGAACTATCAAGTAATTAGTTCCAAGAATTGTCTTGTCTGTTTCTGCTTTCCTCCCAAATACAGTTCATGGCAGTTAAGTGGGGCAAGATTAATAGGACTAGTCACTTAATCGGGGAATGCTTTCCCCATTGATTGCTGAGGTACTTAAATCAATCCTGCTGGGTTTGTTTAATGGGGACAATTTGATAAATGAGAATTTCATTTCTGTTCATGCTTGGAAATTAATAGGTTATAACTGTTCATTTGAAGCTGGAACAATCCATTGAGTTTGACTTTATTCGGATCAATTAACATTTTGTTTTGTGTATGACTCAAGTGTCTTTATAAGAGATCAGTGCAGTTCTAAAGTGCCTACCCAAAATTTACCAACTTGTTTTATGTGTGACAACCTGCATTTAGGTAGCATCTTCACCATGAGGAACCCATCTAGTGTTGCTACACAATTCGACCAGGAGTAGGCTTTATGGCAAGAATTTCAGTAGGTAACAAGAGCTACCATTAGAGAGTAGAAAGGTCATCAACAGTATCATAGAGTCATAGATCTACAGAAAAGGCCCTTTAGCCCGTTAAGTCTGCACAGATCAAAAACAACCACTGAGCTATTCTAATCCACTTCCCAGCGCTTAGTCTATAAGTATACATGCCTTGGCATCACAAGTGTTCACTAAATACTTCTTTAAAGTTATGAAGGTTTCTACCTCTGCCAAATAAAAACTGAAAGAACTCGGACACTGGAAATCAGAAACAAAAACAGAAATTGCTGGAAAAGCTCAACAGGTTGGGCAGCATCTATGGAAAGAAATCAGAGTTAATGTTTCAAGTCCATTGACCCTTCCTTAGAACTGAAGAGAGCTCAGTGGGCCGAAACATTCACCCTGCTTTCTCTGCACAGATGCTGCCTGACCTGTTCAGCTTTTCCAACAATCTCTATTGGTTTCCACCTCTACCATCTTTACAGGGAGGGAGTTCCAGATTCTCACCACCTTCTCGGTTGAAAACATTTTTCCTCACACCTCATCTAAAACTCCTGCCCCTTCCATTGAAGGGAAACACTTCTTCCTGTCTAAGAGGAAGTGAGGACTGCAGATGTTGGAGATTAGAGTTGAGAGTGTGGTGCTGAAATGCACAGTAGGTCAGGCCACATCTGAGGAGCAGGAGAATTGACATTTTGGGCATAAGCTCCTCATTCCTGATGGAACGTCGACTCTCCTGCTCCTTGGATGCTGCCTGACTGGCTGTGCTTTTCCAGCCCCACACTCTTGCCTTTCTTCCTGTCTTCCCTACCTGTGCTCCTCATCATTTTATACATCATGCTCCCTTTCAATCTCCTTTGCTCTATAGAAAACAACCTTAGCATGGAGGAGATTGAAACTCTCCAGCTCGGCACCATCCTGGTCAATATCCTCTGCACCTTCTCCAATGCTATCCCATCTCTCCTCCGTGGTGGATTCCAGAACTGCACACAATACTTTCACTGTGGACCAACCAATATTTCATACAGTTCCAGCATCACCTCTCTGTTCTTAAACTCTATGCCGCAACTAATAAAGGCAAGTATTCCGAATTCCTTCTTAACCAGTTGATGCACCTGTCATGATACTTAATGAGATCATAATACACACATCCCTCTTTACAGGGAGGGAGTTCCAGATTCTCACCACCTTCTCGGTTGTCCCCAGGGATTCCCTTGCATTGCTTGTCCTGTTCAAGTGCATCACCTCACACTTATTCACCTTGAATTCCATTTGCCACTGATGAGCCCATCTGACCAGCTTGTCTAAGGTTATCTTCTTCACTATATACTAGACTACCCCAACAATTTTTGGATCATCAGCAAACTTCCTGATTAATCCTCATATTTTCAAAAACCGAAGTTTCTGGAAAAGCTGAGCATGTCTGGCAGCATCCGAGTTAACATTCTGGGTCCAGCAACCCTTCCTCAGATGCCACAAGAACTGCTGAGTTTTCCCAACAACTTGTTTTGGCTCCTAATTTACAGCATCTGCAGTTCTGTCTTTTTTTTTCTCATATATTCACGTCTGAATCATTTATATAAACTACAAATAGCAAAGGCCCCAACACTCACCCTTGCGTGCCCCCACTGGATTCCAATTGCAAACAAATCCCTCAACCATCATGTTCTGCTTCCTGCCACATAACCAATTCTAGATCCACCTGGTCACCTCTTTGAAAGATTCAATCAAGTTGATCAGACATGATCTCTCCTTATTAAAACCATGCTGACTGTTCTTGATTAATCCTGCCTTTCCAAGTGTAGATTAATTCTGTCCCACAGAATTGCTTTCAATAGTTTCCCCACCACTGAGGTTAGACCAATTGGCCTGTAATTTCCAAGTTTATCCATTGCTCCTTCTTGAATTAAAGTACATTGGCTGTCTTCCAGGCTCTGGGACCTGCCGTATGCCCCGAGTGAATGTATGTGCAAATGTTCCTGCTATTTCCTCTCTTGCTTCATTCAATAACTCGGGATATATTTCTTCTGGTCCTGGTGATTAACCTATGGAGTGCCAGACCACTCAGAAGCTCCTCTTTGTCTACACTAATTTCTCTAATTGCATCAAAGACCTTCTGCCTGGTTTTCACACCCATATTGTCCCTCTCACTGGTGAATATCAACATAAAGTATTCATTTAGAATGCTCCCTATATTCTCTGTCTCCACCAACAACTTGTTGCCATAGTCCTTAATGGGCCCTACTCTTTCCCTCATTACCTTTATACCCTCAACGTAGCTCTAAAACCAGTTTGGATTTTCCTTTATTTTACCTGCAGTATCCTTCCATAGCCCCTTTCAGCTCTCCCAATCTTATTTTTAGTTACTTTTTGCAAATTCTACACTCCTCCAGGGGTTTCTGCTGTTCTGAGCCCTCAGTATCTGCCAGAAGTCTCCCTTTGTCTCTAAAGAGAATCTAAATGAGAAAAATCAGCGCATTTACTTAAACAAAGAGAAAGAAATTTGAGCATTGAGGTGTAGAGAAATGCCCAAATCACTAGAATGTCTAATAAATCATCAAATGGTTTTGGATGAGGGTTAGACTATAAAATAAAGAGGTGGTAACACGCTCTCCCCACAGGGGTGAAGAATTAAGAAATAAAATTTATCCAATTGCCCAAAGAAAGAATCAAAGATAACATTTCAGATTTTATCACTTTTACCAGAACAATCAAACTAAAACAACAAATTAAAAATAAATCGAAATTAAATTGTAGAGTTCCAGTCATTTCATTTTGAGGGTTTAGTCACCAAGTTCCAGAATATTGCAGTTTTTCTGAAGTTAGGTTCGCTCAGTTTAATTTCTGCATAAACCCCTCTCAGCTTCACTCACAGACACAGCCTTTTTGTTATTTTTTTCCCCATGTACACGATGACTTTCCTCTCTTCTTTACAGCCTGCCTGGTCCAAAACTGCAGAGCCCGCAATATTCCTCATGGACACCTTTTGACTATTTTCTGTTTCCCTAGAAACCTGAAGTCACATGCTGGTTCTCTGAAAATGAAAATCAATGTCCATTCCCAGAAGCGGAAGTCTAGGTGTCCTTTTCAGTTAGGAACTGTTAAAAAATAAAAGTTTTGAAGCCTGATTAAATGCATCAAGTAAACATTCACAAGCCACCTGTGCAGGCTCCCCACATGTCCCTGTTGGTTGAGGAAACTATTGAATTAATCACATTTTGGCCAAACCCTATCTGACCACTGAGAAAGATAAAATAGTCTTACAGGAGTTTCAGACAGGTTCTCGGGAATGATACCAAGGTTTAAAAAGTTAAATTAGAAATAAATATAAAAATTGGCTTCTATTTTAGAGGGAGAGTTGTAATCGCCTCCACCTCTGTGACATTCTCTTCTGATTAGCAACACCTCAATGCTCAAATTTCTTTCTCTTTGTTTAAAAATTCCTCGTCTCATCCCTACAGACTCCTGCAGTCCAACAGCTGCACGCTTCCAAATTTAGCCTCGACTGCATCTCCAATTCTATTTGCTTCACCTTTGCAAAGCCTTGTGGGACATTGGGACCAGTTCTGGGAAAAGTGGGATGATTACAAATTGGACAGCCTACACCTGAACAGACCGGAACTAATGTCCTTGGGGGAGTTTTTGCTACTGCTGTTGGGGAGGTTTTAAACTAATGTGGCAGGGGACTGGGAACCAGAAGAGAAAACAAGTCAGCAGTGAGGTGGAGACTGGAGACTGTAAGTATCATGAAGTTAGCATCACCAAGGGGAAGAGTAGACAGAAAGCAGATGAATGCAAAAGAACTGGCAGCCGGAAGTACATATTCATTAATGCAAGAAGTCTAGTGGGTAGCGCTTGGATTGGTCCCTGGGAGTATGACGTTATTGCAATCACAGAGACTTGGTTGAAGGAAGGGCATGATCGGCAACTAAATGTTCCAGGGTATAGATGTTTCGGACAGGACAGGGAGGGAAGTAAAATAAGGGGTGGGGGAAGGGTTGCATTGCTGGTCAGGGACGATATCACAGCTGTGCTAAAGGAGGACACCATGGAGGGCTTGAGCAGTGAGGCATTATAGGTGGAGCTGAGAAATAATAAGGGTGCAGTTACATTGGGGCTGTATCACAGGCCTCCCAACAGTGAGCGTGAGGTAGAAGAACAAATAGGTAAACAGATTAGGGAAAGATGTAGAGGCAACAGAGTGGTGGTGATGGGAGATTTTAATTTTCCCAACATTGACTGGGATAGACTTAGTGTCAGAGTCTGGATGGAGCAGAATTTGTAAGAAGCATCCAGGAGAGTTTTCTAGAGCAGTATGTCAATAGTCTGACAAGGGACCTGGTGTTGAGGAACGAGCCAGGCCAGGTGGTAGAAGTTGCAGTGGGGGATTTCTTTGGGAACAGTGACCACAATTCTGTAAGTTTTAGAATACTCATAGATAAAGATGAGAGTGATCCTCAGGGAAGAGTACTAAACTGGGCCAAGGCCAATTGTATCAAAATTTGCCAGGAGCTGGGAAATGTGGATTGGGAGCAGCTCTTTGAAGGGAATAGATAATAGACAATAGGTGCAGCAGTAGGCCATTCTGCCCTTCGAGCCTGCACCACCATTCAATATGATCATGACTGATCATCCTCAATCAGTATCCTGTTCCTGCCTTATCCCCATAACCCTTCAATCCACTATCCTTAAGAGCTCTATCCAACTCTTTCTTGAAAGTATCCAGAGACTGGGCCTCGACTGCCCTCTGGGGCAGAGCATTCCATACACCCACCACTCTCTGGGTGAAGAAGTTTCTCCTCAACTCTGTTCTAAGTGGCCTACCCCTTATTTTTAAACTGTGTCCTCTGGTTCAGCACTCACCCATCAGCGGAAACTTCCTACCTCCAGAGTGTCCGATCCTTTAATAATCTTATATGTCTCAATCAGAGCCCCTCTCAGCCTTCTAAACTCAAGCGTATACAAGCCCAGTCGCTCCAATCTTTCAGCGTAAGATAGTCCCGCCATTCTGGAAACTGACATCTGATCTGTGGGAGGCTTTCAAAGATCTTTTGAAGATAGTGCATGTCCCTTTGAAAACAAGGGATAGGAAAGGCAAGAACCATGGATGACAGGAGAAATTTGGTTTGCTCTTTCTTTTTTCTTGTTTTTGTTTCTCTTTTGTTTTAAACCTTGAACGTGGCGGGTGAAGGAGGAGCTCTCTAGCAGCAGCGGCAGCAAATCCAGGATGAGCCAGACATGGCCACCGCAGCCCAGGGTCTCACGGTGAGCAGGCCATGTTCAGGCGGAACCTGTCTACTCAAGCCCTAATGCATTTTTTTCCTATCTTTCTTTTTTATCTTTTTTTTTCCTTTATCTACTCTTCATGTTCCTGACATTGTGGGGAGGTTTCCCCTCATTTTGTCTGAAATTCAGATATCTACCACTGACAGGTTAGAATTTCCATCAGATCGACCAAGCCAGAAATTCCACTCTAGTAATTTGTCATTGATTTTACAACGGAGTAATGATTTGCCGGGTAAACTCAACAGAAATCAGTTCAGAACAAATCAGCTGGTCAAACTGAACTATTGAAATATTCACTTGACATTGTCTTGAATATCAATTCTGTTCTTTTGACAGCTTTGTGTCAACAGGTTGAGTTAAATAGCATAGACCAGGCCAATGGGCTGAGGAGTGGCCAGTGAAGTTTAATTTAGATAAACGTGAGGTGCTGCATTTTGGAAAAGCAAATCACAGCAGGATCCATACACTCAATGGTAAGGTCCTGGGGAGTGTTGCTGAATAAAGAGACCTTGGAATGCAGGGTCATAGTTCCTTGAAAGTGGAGTCGCAGGTAGATAGGATAGTGAAAAAGGTATTTGGTAGGCTTTCCTTTATTGGTCAGAGTATTGAGTACAGGAGTTGGGAGGGTCATGTTGCAGGACATTGGTTAAGCCACTGTTGGAATATTGCATGCAATTCTGGTCTCTTCCTATTGGAAGGATGCTGTGAAATTTGAAAGGGTTCAGAAAAGATTTACAAGGATGTTGCCAGAGTTGGAGGATCTGAGCTACAGGGAGAGGCTGAACGGGCTGGGGCTGTTTTCCCTGGAGCATTGGAGGCTGAGGGGTGACCTTATAGAGGTTTATAAAATTATGAGGGGCATTGGTAGGATAAATAGACAAAGTCTTTTCCTGGGGTGGGGGAGTCCAGAACTAGAGGGCATAGGTTTAAGGTGAGAGGGGAAAGATATAAAAGGGACTTCAAGGGCAACTTTTCACACAGGGATTGGTGCATGTATAGAATGAACTGCCACAGAAAGTGGTGGAAGCTTAAAGGCATCTGCATGGGTATACAGATCAGAAGGATTGGGACAGATATGGGCCAACTGCTGGCAAATGGGACTAGATTAATTTAGGATATCTGATCAGCATGGACAAGTTGGACTGAAGGAACTGATTTCACCTCCATAGCCTGGGATCGATTACTTTAATGAGAATTATCACTGTGAAGGTCTAGAGGTAACCATGACTTATCTCAATTCGAGGACTGCACAATACTGCAGCAATATTAGCAATAATACCCAAATGAGCATTTGACTTTCATAAATCAAAATTATTCAAAACTACAGCCCCATTAAAATATTAATTTTCAGTGTAATTATTTTCCTATTTATGGAGTATACATTACTGCCACTACAGTAACTTTCTCATTAAAAGATGTCATGGGAATAATTACGCTCCGATGAAAAGAAGCTTGTATTTCACCTGCTCAGTTTACTGTGCTTCCCAAGTGAGCACATGAGGGTTCAATATACACAGATATGTGGGTTACTGTATCACTGGATAGCTCGGGGGAAATTTAAGGACCCAAATAGTTAAACTGCCAATCAAACTTGAGAAATGAAGGCACCAAAAACCTGCTAACAAACTCAATTATCAGTAAAGAAACTAAATAACATAGCCAACACTGTCACCCCACTCAAGAAATTAATGTCTGCTGAAGTGTAGAAGCACTGCTGGATAGACCATTATGTCGATACAACGAGTTTCTATAAAAACAATGCAATAAGTGTTTGAATTAAAATGCAATCGTGTCCAACTATCTTCTTGGTCTACATTAGTCATATGATCTCCACCATGAGGGATCCTGCAGACAGCCATTTCACAAAGCCTGCAAGAAATAATGCTTTCTGAATGGCCTGGTATCCAACGTGCTCAGAACAATAAGTACCTGAAAGTATGCTCTTCATTGATGCTAAGGGATAAATATCATACATTGCACTAGAAGAACTCCCTTGTTTTGCATCAAATGCCAGCTGCATTTAGTCCAATTAAGAGGACGGATGAGAAACAAACACAAACAAAAGCATAAATTTCTGGAGAAACTCAGCAAGTCTGGCAACATCTGCAGACAGAAAGCAGAGTTAATGTTTCGAGTCCAGTGACCCTTCTGCAGAATCAAATCATTCGCTTCTTCTCAGCCTCGAACTCCATTCGTTGCTTCTCCACCCATTCCAACAAAACTTACACCCTTTCGAAATCCTACATGATCAATCTCACATCAATATCATAGCTTTATCCAGAAATATGGAAATTATGCTCCAAATAGCCTTACTTCGGTTGTGGATAAAGTGTTGGAAAAGGTTGTAAGAGATAGGATTTATAATCATCTAGAGATGAATAAATTGATTAGGGATAGTCAACACCATTTTGTGAAGGGTAGGTCATGCCTCACAAATCCTATTGTGTTCTTTGAGAAGGTGACCAAACAGGTGGATGAGGGTAAACCGGTTGCTGTGGTGAATAGGATTTCAGTAAGGCATTCGATAAGGTTCCCCACAGTAGGCTATTGTACAAAATACAGAGGCATGGGATTGAGGGTGAATTTGCAGTTTGGATCAGAAATTGGCGAGCTGAAAGAAGACAGAGGGTGTGGTTGATGGGAAATGTTCATCCTGGAGTTCTATTACTAATGGTGTGCCGCAAGGATCTGTTTTGGGGCCACTGCTGTTTGTCATTTTTATAAATTATCCAGATGAGGGCGTAGAAGGGTGGTAAATTTGCGGATGACACTAAGGTCGGTAGAATTGTGGATAGTGATGAAGGATGTTGCAGGTTATAGAGGGAAATGGATAAGCTGCAGAGCTGGGCTGAGAGGTAGTAAATGGAGTTTTATGTGGAAAGGTGTGAGGTGATTTACTTAAGAAAGAGCAACAGGAATGCAGAGTACTGGGCTAATAGTAAGATTCTTTTAATTGCAGATGAGAGGAGATATCGATATCGATATCCAGGTAGATAGGGCTGTTAAGAAGGCATACGATGTGTTAACTTTTATTCGTAGAAGGACTGAGTTTCAGAGCCACGAGGTCATGCTGCAGCTGTACAAAACTCTGGTGTGGCCACACTTGGAGTATTGTGTATAGTTCTGGTCACTACATTATAGGAAGGATGTGGAAGCTTTGGAAAGGGTGCAGAGGAGATTTACCAGGATGTTGCCTGGTATGGAGGGAAGGTCTTATGAGGAAAGGCTGTGGGGCTTGAGGCTGTTTTTGTTAGAGAGAAGAAGGCTGAAAGGTGACTTAATTGAGTCTTATAAAATAATCAGAGGGTTAGACAGGGTGCGCAGTGAGAGTCTTTTTCCTTGGATGATGACGGCGAGCATGAGGGGACATAGCTTTAAATTGAGGGGTGTTAGGTATAGGACAGATGTCAGAGGTAGTTTCTTTACTCAGAGAGTAGTAGGGTTGTGGAACGCACTGCCTGCAACTGTCATAGACTCACCAACTTTAAGGGCATTTAAATAGTAATTGGACAGGCAGATGGACGAGAATGGAATAGTGTAGGTTAGATGGGCTTCAGATTGGTTTCACAGTTTGGCATAACAGCGAGGGCCGAAGGGCCTGTACTGCGCTGTAATGTTCTATGTTCTGTACCAAGATCTGAGACATTTGTACACATCAGGCTAACCCCTGGGAAACTCCGATTAAACCTATCCTCGCTCAGACAACCAGAATGATTGCTGTCCATCTCCTCTCACTAAGATAGCTCCATATTAATATTCCTACTGTCATTCCTTATACCATGAAATACCACATCTTCACTGGACCAACATTGTTGAATATTAGAATCTGAGTGAACAAATAAAGTGAATAACAAAAAAAATTAGAAGAAGAAAATATAAATTTAATTCCTTTCAAGTCAACAATTTGCCAATGGTTAAGGATGAGTGCTGGGTCCACTGTTGGTCACTGATTTGGATGAAAATGAAGAAGGCATGGTTAACTAGTTTGATGTCACCAAAACTGTTGGCACAGCGTACAGTACAATATAAATACAATGGGCCAGTGGGGTGAGGAATGGCAAATGGAGTATAATTCAGATAAATGTCACTGACACAAACCAGGGCAGGATTTACACAGTTAATGGTACTGCCCTGGGGAGAGTCTTCAAACAGAGAGACACAATGGTGCAGGTTCCTTGAAAATGGAGTCACAGGTAGACAGGACAAAGAAGGCTTTTGGTACATTTGCCTTCGTCAGTCAGAGCATTGTGTACAGGGAACTGGGTGTTATGTTAGGGCTGCACAGGACATTGGTAAGACCACATTTGGAACACTGCATTCAATTCTGGTGACCCTGCTTTGGGAAGGATGTTATTAAACTGGAAAAGATTCAAAAAAGATTTTTAAGGATGTTACTGAGACTGGAGATTTTGAGATTGGACAAGCACATGTACGTACATGGAATAGTGTCGGTTAGATGGGCTTCAGATTGGTATGACAGGTCGGCGCAACATCGAGGGCCGAAGGGCCTGTACTGCACTGTAATGTTCTATGTTCTATGAGTTATTTGATTTGATTTATTGCCATGTGTACCTAAGTTCAGTGAAAATCTTTGTTTACAAGCGTACAGGTAGATCACAATAAGCAAGGACACAGAGACCATAGGTTGGAAAAAAACGTAGACAGAAGCAGACAGGTTATATCACACAGGATGCATACTTGGCGAGATGAACATTCACAAAGTCAGCATTATTTGAAGTCAGAGAACCCATTCATCAGTCTAATAACAGTAGGGAAGATGTGGTTCCTGAACCTACTGGTGCATGTGGGACATGGAGTGCAGGAAGCTGGGTTAAACTTATAGAGCTGTTTAAAATCATGAGAAGCATTCAGGATTCAAAAACTAGAGGGCATAAGTTTAAGGTTAGAGGGGAAATATTGAAAAGGGACCTTAGGGGCAACTTTATCACACAGAGGGTAGTGCATGTATGGAACAAGCTACCAGGGGAAGTGGTAGAGGCAAGTACAATTCCATCATTTAAAAGACAATTAGACAGATCCACAGATAGGAAAGATTTAGAAGTATATGGACCAAAAGCAGGCAAATCAGACAAGTTTGGTTGAGAAAACCTGGATGAGTTGGACCGAAAGATCTGTTTCCATGCTGTATGTCTTGATGATTCTATAACAGGAAGAAATCCCCAAATCCGGGCAATTGCATATGATTGGTTTCATTCTGTGACTCACCCCATGTCTTCACTATACTAATCATGTGACTGTGATTCAGGAGCAGATATAGGCCATTCAGCCCCTCAGGCCTGCTCCATCATTTGATAAGTTCACGGCTGAACTGATTGTTTCTTGAATCCTACATTCCTATTTACACTTGATAATCTTTTGATTTCCCAGCCTAACAAGAATCTGTCCAGTTCCACCTCAAAAATATCCACTTAACACCTTCTGCAGCACAGAGTTCCAAAATCACATCACCTTCTGAGAGAAAAGGTTTTGCCAACAATGTAATACTTTTCTTTACGTGCCTGTGCACCTTGCCTTTAAGAGGGTTTACAGTTAAGGACTCCATGTGCTTTGTGTAGACAATGTTGTGACACCGCCTGATAGTCTTGGAGACCACACACACAGCAATTAAATGGTTTTCTATATTGTCTGCTTCATAATTTATAATGTGCTACACTGTTTTAAACAAACTAACCCATGAAGGGTATAAATTCCTGCTGAGTAATTCATCACTGTACCATTGGCATTAGCAGTTAGATTTTTATCAAACAAACAGCCTTGTGGAGGGAGCAATGTTTCAGCAGGTGCTGAACGGTGATGGAGTGACAATTCACCTTTACAGCCCCTAGGAATGGCGCCTCTTTTCCTCTCCCGTGTGTACTCCCCTGGTCTCCCGTGTTTACTCCCCTGCTCTCCCGTGTTTACTCCCCTGCTCCCCCGTGTGTACTCCCCTGCTCTCCCGTGTTTACTCCCCTGCTCCCCCGTGTTTACTCCCCTGCTCTCCCGTGTTTACTCCCCTGCTCCCCTGTGTTTACTCCCCTGCTCACCCGTGTGTACTCCCCTGCTCTCCCATGTGTACTCCCCTGCTCACCCATGTGTACTCCCCTGCTCCCCCGTGTGTACACCCCTGCTCTCCCGTGTTTACTCCTCTGCTCTCCCGTGTGTACTCCCCTGCTCTCCCGTGTTTACTCCCCTGCTCACCCGTGTTTACTCCCCTGCTCTCCCGTGTTTACTCCCCTGCTCTCCCGTGTTTACTCCCCTGCTCACCCGTGTGTACACCCCTGCTCTCCCGTGTTTACTCCCCTGCTCTCCCGTGTGTACTCCCCTGCTCCCCTGTGTTTACTCCCCTGCTCACCCGTGTGTACTCCCCTGCTCACCCGTGTTTACTCCCCTGCTCACCCGTGTTTACTCCCCTGCTCACCCGTGTGTACTCCCCTGCTCCCCCGTGTGTACTCCCCTGCTCACCCGTGTTTACTCCCCTGCTCCCCCGTGTGTACTCCCCTGCTCCCCCGTGTTTAGTCCCCTGCTCCCCTGTGTTTACTCCCCTGCTCACCCGTGTTTACTCCCCTGCTCCCCCGTGTTTACTCCCCTGCTCCCCCGTGTGTACTCCCCTGCTCACCCGTGTGTACTCCCCTGCTCCCCCGTGTTTACTCCCCTGCTCCCCCGTGTGTACTCCCCTGCTCCCCCGTGTTTACTCCCCTGCTCCCCCGTGTGTACTCCCCTGCTCACCCGTGTTTACTCCCCTGCTCCCCCGTGTTTACTCCCCTGCTCCCCCGTGTTTACTCCCCTGCTCCCCCGTGTGTACTCCCCTGCTCACCCGTGTGTACTCCCCTGCTCCCCCGTGTTTACTCCCCTGCTCCCCCGTGTTTACTCCCCTGCTCCCCCGTGTGTACTCCCCTGCTCTCCCGTGTTTACTCCCCTGCTCTCCCGTGTTTACTCCCCTGCTCACCCGTGTTTACTCCCCTGCTCTCCCGTGTTTACTCCCCTGCTCCCCTGTGTTTACTCCCCTGCTCTCCCGTGTTTACTCCCCTGCTCACCCGTGTGTACTCCCCTGCTCTCCCGTGTTTACTCCCCTGCTCTCCCGTGTTTACTCCCCTGCTCACCCGTGTTTACTCCCCTGCTCTCCCGTGTTTACTCCCCTGCTCCCCTGTGTTTACTCCCCTGCTCTCCCGTGTGTACTCCCCTGCTCCCCCGTGTGTACTCCCCTACTCCCCCGTGTTTACTCCCCTGCTCACCCATGTTTACTCCCCTGACACACAGAAGTGGGATATTCGCTGATGACTGCACAATGGTTCAGCAGTATTCACGACTCCTCAAATACTGAAGCAGTCCAGGGCAAATACAACAAGATCTGGTCAGTATCCAGGCTTGGGCTGATAAGGGGCAAGTAACGTTAGCACCACACAAATGCCAGGCTATGGCCATCCCAATAAGAGGCAATCTCTGCTCCTTGACATTCAATGGTGTTACTATCCCTGAATCCCCCTCTATCAACATCCTGTCAGTTACCACAGGCCAGGAACTCAGTTGGCCTCACCAGAAGCTAGGAAACATCAGCAAATTATAGACCAGTTAGTCTGACCTCAGTGGTGGGAAAAATGCTGGAGTCAATTATAAAGAACAAAATTACGACACATCTGGAGAGCAGTAACAGGATAGGTCAGAGTCAGCATGGACTTATGAAGGGGAAATCATGCTTGACTAATCTTCTGGAATTTTTTGAGGATGTAACTCTGAAGATGGACAAGGGAGATCCAGTGGATACAGTATACCTGGACTTTCAGAAAGTCTTTGATAAAGTCCCACATAGGAGGTTAGTGAGCAAAATTAGGGCACATGATATAAGGGGCAAAATACTGACATGGATTGAAAATTGGTTGGCTGACAGGAAACAAAAAGTAGTGATAAACGACTCCCTTTCGGAATGGCAGGCAGTGACCAGTGGGGTACCACAGGGATCAGTGCTGGGACCGCAGCTTTTTATAATGTACATTAATGATACAGATGATGGTATTAAAAGTAATATTAGCAAATTTGCTGATGATACAAAGCTGGGTGGCAGGGTGAAATGTGAGGAGGTTGTTAGGGGAATACAGGGTGACCTGGACAGGCTAGGTGAGTGGACAGATGCATGGCAGATGCAGTTTAATGTGGATAAATGTGTGGTAGTATAGAAGCCAAGAGGTCCTTCTACAGCTGTACAGGGCCCTGGTGAGACCACACCTGGAATATTGTGCGCAGTTTTGGTCTCCAAATTTGAGGAAAGATATTCTGGCTATTGAGGGAGTGCAGCGTAGGTTCACGAGGTCAAGTTCCGGAATGGCGGGACTATCTTACGCTGAAAGATTGGAGCGACTGGGCTTGTATACGCTTGAGTTTAGAAGGCTGAGAGGGAATCTGATTGAGACGTATAAGATTATTAAAGGGTTGGACACTCCGGAGGCAGGAAGCATGTTTACACTGCTGGTTGAGTCCCGAATCAGAGGACACAGCTTAAAAATAAGGGGTAGGCCACTTAGAACAGAGTTGAGGAGAAACGTCTTCATCCAGAGAGTGGTGGCTGTGTGTGTGGAATGCTCTGCCTCAAAAGGCAGTGGAGGCCCAGTCTCTGGATTCTTTCAAGAAAGAGTTGGATAGAGCTCTTAAGGATTGGGGACTCAAGCGTTATGGAGATAAGGCAGGAACAGGATACTGATTCAGCCATGATCATAATGAATGGTGGTGCTGGCTCGAAGGGCAGAATGGCCTACTCCTGCACCTATTGTCTATTGTCTATTTATTGAAAACTGCAGTGAGTAACTCAGCTCCTGAATCCCAAAGCCTGTCCAACATCTACAAGGCATAGGTCAGGAGTACGATGGAATACTTCCCAATTGCCTGGATGGGTGCAGCTTCAATACTCAAGAAGCTTGACACCATCCAGGACAAAGTGGCCCCTTTGATTGGCATCACATCCACAAGCATCCACTCCCTCCACCATTGACACTCAGTAGCAGCACTGTGCGTCATCTACAAGATGCACTGCAGAAATTCACCAAAAATCCTCAGGCAGCACCTTCCAAACCCACGACCACTTCCATCCAGAATAACAAGGAATACCACCCCCTGCAAGTTCCTGTCCAAATCACTCCTCATCCTGAGTTGGAAATATATCGCCGTTCCTTCACTGCCGCTGGGTCAAATTCCTGAAATACCCCTTCCAAGGGGCATTGTGCATCAACCCACAGCAGGTGTACTGTAGCAGTTCAAGGAGACAACTCATCACTATCTTCTCAAGGGGTAACTAGGGACGGACAATAAATACTGGTCCAGCCAGTGACACCCACACCCCACAAGTAAATAAAGAAAATGTCTGAATGGTGAGTGAGTTGGAGGGGAACTTGGAGGGCACTTTCGATGTGGTGTATACTGTTGCCACTGTGTGCTGATGATGGAGGGATTGAATTGTGAAGATTATGGATGAGGCATCAATCAAAGGGATTGCTTTATCCTCGATAATGTCAACTGCACTCATCCAAGGAAGTAGGGAGTATTCCATCAGATTCCTGACTTTCTGATCCTTGTCTTGTAGATGGTGGATAGGGTTTAAGGAGTCAGAAATGAATTAGTCACTGAGGAATTCCCAGCCTCTGACCTACTCTTAGATCTACAGTTTTTTATAGGACTGACCCAATTAGGTTACTGCTCAGTGTTAACCCTCAGACTGTTATATATAGAACATAGAGCACAGAACATAGAACATAGAATACAGAATATAGAGCACGGAACACAAAACAGTACAGCATAGGAACAGGTCCTTCGATGCACCATGTCTGTGCTAATCCTGAAAGTTACTCTAAACTAATCCCATCTGTCTGCATATGGTCCATATCCCCCTATTCCCTGCCAGTTGAATTGAATTGAATTGAATTTATTGTCATGTGTACCGAGGCACAGGGAAAAGCTTTGTCTTGCGAGCAATAGAGGCAGATCACAGAGTTAAATAGCATAGATAGTAAATAATAGGTAAACAGCAGCAAAAACAAAAACACAGGTACAGGCGAATGTTAAGGGTTTGTGAGTCCATTCAGTATTCTAACAGTAGGATAGAAATTGTTTTGAAACCGGCTGGTGGATGTGTTCAGGTTTCTGTACCTTCTTCCCGATGGTAGAGGGTGTAGAAAAACATTGCCAGGGTGGGATGGATCTTTGAGAATGCTGGCGGCCTTTCCTTGACAGTGGGCCTGGTAGATGGATTCTATAGATGGGAGGTTGGCCTTTGTGATTGTCCGGGCTGAGTTCACCACTCACTGTAACCATCTCCAATCCATATCAGGTAGTGATACATCCAGACAGAATGCTCTCGATGGCACACCTATAAAAGTTGGCAAGGGTATTCACCGTCATGGCAAATGTCCTCAGCTGTCTGAGGGAGAAGAGATGTTGTTGGGCCTTTGTAACCGGTGCGTCCACATGAAGATTCCAAGAAAGCTTGTTGTGGATGACCACTCCCAGGAGCTTGACACTCTCCACTTGTTCCACCTCTGTGCTGTTAATGTGTAGGGGGGGCATGAGTAACACCCCGCCAAAACTCAATCATGGGTTCCTTGGATTTGCCGGCATTGAGAGCTAGGTTGTTCTCAGTGCACCATTTTTCTAGGTCTTCCACCTCCTGTCTGTCGTCTGTTCCATCACCATCTGAGATTCGACCGACTATGGTGGGGTCAGCAGCAAACTTGTAAATGGCATTAGTCTGGTATTTGACGACACAGTGAGTACAGTAGGGAGCTGAGTACCGTACCCCTGGGGGGCTCCACTGTTGAATGTTAGTGAGGATGAAATATTGTCCCCAATCTTCACTGATTGTGGCCTGTGGTTCAGGAAACTGAGGATCCAGTTGCAGAGAGTGGGGCTTAGTCCGAGATCACTAAGTTTAGTAATCAGTCTCAAGGGGATAATAGTGTTGAAGGCTGAACTGTAGTCAATGAGTAGGATTCTTACATAGCTGTTCTTGGTGTTAAGGTGTTCTAGGGAGGAGTGAAGGGCAAGTGATATGGCATCTGATGTGGATCTGTTGGTCCGATAGGCAAATTGGAGTGGGTCAAGAGTAGTGGGGAGGCTGGAGTTCATTAATGCCATGACCAGCCTTTCAAAGCACTTCATGACCATCGAAGTTAGGGCCACTGGGCGGTAGTCATTGAGACATGCTGCATGAGCCTTCTTAGGCACAGGGATGATGTTGGCCCTCTTCAAACAGGCAGGGACAGTGGCCAGCTGCAGGGAGAGGTTGAAGATGTCCGAGAAGACCTCTGCCAGTTGATCTGCACATGCTCTGAGTGCACGGCCTGGTACTCCGTCTGGTCCCATCGCTTTCCTTGGATTCATACGAAGGAAAACTGACCTGATCTCTGATGCAATGACTGTTGGGATAGGTTCGTCAGGACTTATCGGAATAGGTGTTACCTCTCCGTCGAAATTCTGCTCAAAGCGAGCATTGAAGGCATTCATGAATCTATCTAAATGTCTCTTAAATGTTGCTCTTGTATCTGCTTCCATCACCTCCTCTTGCAGCACGTTTCAGGCACCTACCACCATCTGTGTAAAAGACTTGTTTCACACATGTCTTTCAAACTTGACCCCTAGTATATGACATTTCCACCTGGGAAAAAGACTATCCATGCCTCTCATGATTTTATATACTTCCATCAGGTCACCTCTCAGACTCCAATACTATCGTAAAAACAATATAAGTTTGTCCAACCTCTCCCTGCAACTAATACATTCCAATTGAGGCATCAACCTGGTCAACCTGTTTTGCAACCTCTGTAAAGTCTCCACAGCCTTCCTATCGTGTGGCAACCAGAATGCACCCCATGCTCTAGATATGGCCTGGTGAAAGTCAAATAGAACTGCAGTAAGACTTGCCAGTTTTTATATTCAATGCCCCAACCAATACTCCAATACATTTGGAGTATTGTGCGCAGTTTTGGGCCCCATATCTCAGGAACGATGTACTGGCCTGGGAGTGTATTCAGAGGAGGCTCATGAAAAAGGTCTGAGGAATTAAAAGTTTAACATATGAGGAACATTTAAGGACTATACTTTATGGAGTTTAGAAGGAGGAGGAGGGATCTCATTGAAATACTGAATACTGAATGGCCTGGACAGAGTGAATGTTGGGAAGATGTTTCCATTGGTAGGAGAGACGAGAACCAGAGGGGACAGACTGAGAGTAAAGAGAACACCCTTTAGAACAGAGATAAGGAGAAACCTCTTCAGCCAGAGAGTGGGGAATCTATGGAATTCACTCCCACAGAAGGCTGTGGAGGCCAGGTCATTGAGTAAACTTAAAACAGAGATAGATAGGCTCTTGAGTATCAAGGGGATCAGAGGTTTCCCGGGAGAAAGCAGGAGAATGTGGTTGAGAAACATGTGATTGAATGGCGGAGCAGACGCAACAGGCTGAATGGCCTAATTTCTGTTCCTATGTCTTATGGTCAATGAAGGCAAGAATCCATGTACCTTCTTCATCAGCTTATCCACTTGTGTTGCCACTTCCAGGGAGCTATGGACTTGCACCCCAACATCAATGTCCCTAAGGGTCCTGCCACTTACTGTATGCTTTCCTCTTGCATTTGCATCATCTCTCATTTGTCCGAATTAAACTCCACCTGTCATCTCTCTGCCCAGCTGATATATATCCTGTTGCATCCTTTGATATCCTTGTTCACTATCCAGAACTCCACCTCCTGGTTTATTTTAAAAAGTGTTTTCAAAGCTTCTTTGGAGACATCACATTTCGCAGACTCCTCCAGAACTTAACCTCCAGCTGGTTAATATGAGTCAATCCTGCTTACAAATACTGAATTCCAAAATTCCTCAGATTTGTTGTATAAGAATGATAATTACAGTTGGTGTTTTGAAACCTGGATATCCAAATGTCATAGCTAGATGTGTTCTTATTCTCACAGAATTATATATTCCCTGACAACCTACAGAGAGACACTGCTCAGATATGTCTGTAGAAGAGAAGGTGGGAAGTATTTTCCTTTCTGAATTCCAAAAGCTGGGACAGGGAGAGATCCTACCTCCAGACACAGTCACACTGTGAATTCTAAAATCAATATTAACGCTTCAGAATAGTCAATATCTCATGAATACTCACTACTTCCCAATAAGATTCCCAATGGTTGTTTGGAAGACTGTGTATTTTTTAAGGTAAAATGCTAACCACTGCAGGAATGAGCTCAAGGAAACAGAGACTTGAAGTTATACCTCAGGAAGTTATACCTCAGGACATTCAAAAGTACATCACGTCAATCAGGTTTTATTAAAGGACCACCACTTTCACTGTCTCACAAAAAGCAATGAGACAAAGGTCAGATAACGGCTCATGGTGACAGTTATATACCAGGACAGCCACTGGGAGATTTCACTCACCTTCTTCAAAAATAATATCATCTTTTACAGTCACCTGAGAAGGACAGATGGTACCTTGTTTAACATCTAATCTGTACTTTAGTCAGTGCAGACCTCTCTCAATACCACACTGTGAATATCAAGCTCAATGGGTGGCACGGTGGCACAGTGGTTAGCACTGCTGCCTCACAGTGCCAGGGACCTGGGTTCAATTCCTACCTCAGGTGACTGTCTGTGTGGAGTTTGCTCATTCTCCCCGTGTCTGCGTGGGTTTCCTCCCACAGTCCAAAAATGTGCAGGCCAGATGAATTGGCCATGCTAAATTGCCCACAGTGTTTGGTGAGGAGTGGGTCAGTGTGGACTTGTTGGGCAGAAGGGCCTGTTTCCACGCTGTAAGTAATCTAAATCAATCACAGAGTAAGGTTTCAACACACAACCTTTTCATTTTGGTGCATGATACCTGCATTACTGCTGAGCCTGTGTTCCACATTGCAGAGTTTAAAAATCAAATCCATACCCAGCAGGTTAAACATGTTATAGCTTTTATTGAAATTCAAATGTGAACATTAAAGGGCTGATTCCACCAAGCCAGGGATCAATCCTAGTTCAATGCAGAATGCAGGAGGGACTGCCAAGGGTAGCACCAGATATACCTGAAAATCAAGTGTTAACCTGGTGGAGCTACAAAACAGGACTACATGAAAACAGCAAAAATGGCGAGTGAAGGACAGAGCTAAGTGATCCAATGGATCAGATCTAAGCTCTGCAGTCCTTCCACATCCTCTCGTGAATGGTGGTGAACAAGTAAACAACTCACTGGAAGTGGAGGCTCCACAAATATTCCCTTCCTCAATGGTAGGGAATCTCAGCAAATCAGTGCAAAGGATAATCTTCAGCAAGAAGCAAGAAGGATGATCCACCTCGGCCTCCTCCAGTGGTCCCCAGCGTCACAGATGCAAGACGTCAACCAACTTGATTCACTCCACACGTTAACAAGGAACAGCTGAAGGTTTGAAATACTGTAAAGGCTATGGACCCTGATGCAAGAAGGTCAGCTAATGTTCCACATTTCAAGAAGGGATGTAAAGATAAACCATTGAGTTCCACATCAGTGATAGAGTAACTATTCCTGAAGAAGGGCTCATGCCCGAAACGTCGACTCTCCTGCTCCTTGGATGCTGCCTGACCTGCTGCGCTTTTCCAGCAACACATTTTCAGCTCTGATCTCCAGCATCTGCAGTCCTCACTTTCTCCTCGAGTAACTATTAGAGGAAGTTCTAAAGGAAAGAATTAACCTCTGCTTGAAGAGGCAAGGTTTGAAGAGGTCTGCACTGACTGAAGTACAGATTAGATGTTCAACAAGGTATCATCTGTCCTTCTCAGGTGACTGTAAAAGACGATATTATTTTTGATGAAGGGAGTGAAATCTCCCAGTGGCTGTCCTGGTATATAACTGTCACCATGAGCCAGTTATCTGACCTTTGTCTCATTGCTCTTTGTGAGACAGTGAAAGTGGTGGTCCTTTAATAAAACCTGATTGATGTGAAGTGCTTTTGAATGTCCTGAGGTGATGTCCAATAGTGTTTAACAACATGCCCTTGTTAGAAGGAGGTCATGCCTAATAAATTTGATTGAATCTTTCAAGGAGTTGACCGGATGTTTAGATAAGATGGTACAGTTGAGGTAGTTTATATGGATTTCAGCAAAGCCTTTGACAAGGTCCCACAAAGGAAACTGGTAAAGAAGGTAAAAGCTCACAGATCCAGAGTAATTTGGTAAGTTGGATTCAAAATTAGCTCAGTGGCAAGAGACAGAGGGTTGTTTGTGTGACAGGAGACCGGTGTACCATGGTGCCCCACAGAGATCAGGCTGGATCCATTATTGCTTGTGATCTTCATAAATGATGTGGATAAGAATCTGGGCAATGATAGGTACGTTTGTGGATGAAATGAAGATTGATGAGGTGTTTGATAATAAGGAAGAAGATTTTAGGTTAGTGGAGGATATAGCTGGTTTGGTCTTAGCAAGTTTTGAGAAGATTACTAGCTCAGGTTGAGGTTCTGAATATAAGTTTGCCCGCTGAGCTAGAAGGTTCATTACCAGGCATTTCATCACCCTAGTCGGTAACATCTTCAGTGGGCCTCCAGGAGAAGCACGGCTGGTATTTCTTGCTTTCTATTTATACATTTGGGTTTCTTTTGGGTTGGTGATGTCATTTCCTGTGGTGATGTCATTTCCTGTTTTTTTTCTCAGGGGGTGGTAGATGGGGTCTAACTCGATGTGTTTGTTGATAGAGTTCCGGTTGGAATGCCATGCTTCTCGGAATTCCAACTGGAACTCTCTCAACAAACACATTGATTTAGACCTCATCTACCACCCCCTGAGAAAAAGAACAGGAAATGATGCCACCACAGAAAATGACAGCAGTCCTTCGCCTAGAGGCCCACTGAAGATGTTGCCTAGCAGGGTGACGAAACCTCTGGAAATGAACCTTCCAGCTCAGCGAGCAAACCTACATCCAGATGGTTTGGTCAGATGGGCAGATCAGTGGCAGAAGGAATTTAACCCTGATAAATGTGAAGAGATGAACTTTGAAAGAAGTAACAAGACTTAGAGCATTCAATGAATGGTAAGACATTACCAAGCTCAGAGGAACAGAGAGACCTTGGGAAGCTTGCCTCCCAGATCGCTGAAGTTGGCAGGGCAGGTTAGTAGGGTAGTTAAAGCAGCATACAGGATGCTTGCCTTCAACAGTTGCGGCACACTTTGCTGGAGTACTGTGTGCAGTTCTGGTCACCACATTATAGGAAGGATGTGATAGTACTGGAGGGGGTGCAGAGGAGATTCACCAGGAAGTTGCCTGAGACGGAACATTTCAGCAATGAAGAGAGGCTGGATAAGCTCAGGTTGTTTTCTTTTAAGCAGAAAGGTTTAAGAGAGGCCTTGATTGTGGTCTGTAAGATTATCAGGAGCATGAACAGGGTGGATCAAAAGCAGCTGCTCCAGAGTTGAAGCCTCAATAACAAGGGGGCATACTTTTAAGATGAATAATAGGAGGTTAAGAGGGGATTTGAGGAACATATGTTTCACCCAGATGTGGTGGGGGTATGGACGACACTGCCTGTGAAGGCAGCTGAGGCCAGAAGCCTCAAAATCTTTTTTTAAACACTTGGAGAGCACCTGAAATTTCAAAACAATCAGGGTCATGGACCAAGTGCTGCAAAGTGTGTCTATTGTAGATTTAGAGTAAATTTTGTTGGTGCAGACTCAATGAGCCAAAGGGCCTTTTCTATGATTCTATGAGCAGCCCATCTATATCTTCCCATAATCAAAGCCTATCCTCTCCTGATTCACTACTCCAACAATTTTTACATCATTTGCAAACTTATTGAACAATTCTCCTACATTGTTTATTATAACCACAAAGAGCAAGAACCCTGATGTTGATCCCTGGAAATAACCACAGACTTCCAATCATAAAAACATCCCTCAACTATTCCCCTCTGCTTCTTGCTACACAACCAATTCTAGATCTGATTTGCCAAATTTCCTACGATCCGATTGGCTCCTTGTTATCAGTCTCCCATGTGGGATTTTTTTCAAAAGCCTTGTGAAATCCTAGTAGATGACATCAAAAGAATTACACTCATCACCTCAGCTGGTGACCTCTTGGAAAAATTCAGTCAAGCTGGTCAGATGTGACTTCCCCTTAACAAAACCATGCTGACTGTTCTTGATTAATCCCTGCCTCTCCAAGTGCAGATTAATTCTCTCCCTCAGACTTATTTCCAATAAATTTCCCAACCAAAACAGTTAGTTTCCTGGTTTATCTCCTATTCCCTTCTTGAATAACGTTCCCACATTGGCTGTCTTCCAGTCTTCTGACGCCTCTCCTGTCGAAGAGCCAAAAAGCCTCTGCTATTCCTCCCATATCTCACTGGGATATACTTCATCTGGCACTGGAGATCTTTAATTTTTCCCCTTGCACATTCTACACTCCTTTGGGGTTTCTGCTGATTTGACCCTTAGTATCTGCCATAAGCCTCCCCTTCTTATTGTTATCCACTTCTACATACTCCTTGAGGGTTTGCTGAACTTGTTAGCCTGCTTTGCCTTGTTTCTTTATTAGAGGCAATAACCCAATTTCAGATAAATTACTCAGCTTTTCTGTATTTTTAAAAATGTATTCATGGGATGAGGGTATCACTGGCTGGGCCAGCATTTATTTATCATTCCTAGTTGCTCTTGAGAAAGTGGTGGTGAGCTGCCTTCTTGAACCAAGTCCATGTGCAATAAAGCCACAATGCTCTTTCTAGGATTTTGACCCACAGAGGAAATTATTATATATTTCCAAGTCAGGGTAGTATGTGGCTTGGAGAAAAAACTGAAATAAAAGATTTCATGGATTTCTGTGAGGTTGCTCTGGAGGAATGGCATTGGTCTCATGAATTCTGAACCTGCTGCCATCTCTCTGGATGACAGAACACATGATGCCACCCTGATCTCCTCTGCCAGGGTCAGCCAGCTCCAACTGCTGCCACCCACACCAGGATGGGTCTTCTTGGCTGACACCTGCTGAACGTACATTCTCCAACTTCACCTGAGAAATTCAGCAGCCAGTGGATTCACACAGTCTCGGAAAACTTGACCAACCAAGGCATGGACATTGAGTTATTAATCACAAGACCAATTCTGTTCATATGTAATGTGGCTTAATTTAGTTTTGAATGTTTAGTTTTTGTAGGCTTTTTCATTTGGCGATGCGATGAACATACTATGAACATATGAATTTCAGAGCAGGAATAGGTCATTCAGCCACTCAAGGTCTGATGGAATCTCAAATCCACATCGTTACTACCCTCTATAACATTTCATTCCATTACTACCTCAAATTTATCCACCTTTTCTTTCAAAATATTCAAAGACTCTGCTTCTATCACATTTTCAAGAAGAGTTCTAAGATGGTCTGAGATAAAATAAATGCTCCTCATCTCTGTTTACAGGTGTATTTATATATGGTTAAAATATTGAGTTTTTCAAAGACGTCTGACTACATAATTTAGATGACACATGCTTTTGCTACAATTTTATTAAATATTATTGAATTTCAAAATGATTTCAATGTCACATATTCACTACAGTGCTTTTCATAAAGGACTATATTGCTTTTTTTTTGATTAGATTAAATTCCCTCTAATGTGGAAATAGGCCATTTGGCTCAACAAGCCCACACCGACCCTCTGAAGAGTCACCCACCCAGACCCATTTCCTTCTGGCTAATGAACCTAAAACTGCAGGCCATTTGGCATGGCCAATTCACCTAACCTGCACGACATTGGATTGTGGGAGGAAACCCACACAATTAAGGGAGAATGTGCAAACTCCACACAGTCACCCGAGGCTGGAATCGAACCTGGTGCTGTGAGGCAGTAGTGCTAACCACTGAGCCACTGTGCCACTCCATTATTTTACATGACAATTTTGGGGAAAAAATAGTGTGCAGAACAAAGTATTTGAATTTATAGCATCAAAAGGAATTCGGCTGGGTGGGCCCCAGATTTGATTCCTGCCTCGGTTGCATGTCTGTGTGGAGTTTGCACATTCTCCCCGTGTCTGTGTGGGTTTCCTCCGGGTGCTCCGGTTTCCTCCCACAATCCAAAGATGTGCAGGTTAGGTGAATTGGCCATGCTAAATTGCCCATAGTGTTAGGTGCATTAGTCAGAGGGAAATGGGTCTGGGTGGGTTACTCTTCAGAGGGTCAGTGTGGGCTGGTTGGACCGAGGGCCTGTTTCCACACTGTAGGGAATCATAATGAAGAAGGAAAAAATGGTGAATTTATATATTGCCTTTCACATTCTAGGATATCTCCATGTACTTCCTAATTTAATAATTTAATCTTAGAAATTGCCATGTGATTAGATTCAGCAAAGAACACACAGACAATAAAATCTTGCATTTGTATAATGCTTTGCTCACCCACTCAATGCACCTTCCAGCAAATGAAGTATGTTTTGAGATGTGATCGATGTTGTACTGTGGGAATCACAGCAGCCAATCTGCACACAGCAAGCTTCCAAACAGTGATGTGGTAAAGGACCAGATCACTCAGCTATTGTGGAGAGAGTGAAAGGGTAATAATGTCCAGGACTTCCCTACAGAGCCATAGGATTGTTTGTATCTGCCCAATCACTGAAGGGGTCCCAGATTAATTAAACTCTCATCCAAAATTCAGCACCTCTGACAGTGCAGCACTGTCTCAGAACTGCACTCAGCGCAGACTGAATTATTTAATAAATGATTTTCAGTAACTGAACTACACCAAATGGTGAATATACTTTGAGTCTTGCAACCATGGACTGATTGAGCATACAGCAAGCTGCCCACTGCATATCAACAGGATGTGTTTCTTTAATTCATTCCCAGAATGTGGGTGTCACTGATATATCCATTCCTAATTGGGTTGGAATATAAAAGCACCATTGTGCTACTGAGACTTTATAAAGCTCTGGTTAGGCCCCATTTGGAGTACTGTGTCCAGTTTTGGTCCCCAAACCTCAGGAAGGACATACTGGCACTGGAGCGTGTCCAGCGGAGATTCACACGGATGATCCCTGGAATGGTTGGTCTAACATACGAGGAACGGCTGAGGATCCTGGGATTGTATTCATTGGAGTTTAGAAGATTAAGGGGAGACTTAATAGGAACTTAAAAGATAATACATGGCTTGGAAAGGGTGGACGCAAGGAAATTGTTTCCATTAGGTGAGGAGACTAGGACCCGTGGACACAGCCTTAGAATTAGAGGGGATCGATTCAGAACAGAAATGTGGAGACATTTCTTCAGCCAGAGAGTGGTGGGCCTGTGGAATTCATTGCCGCAGAGTGCAGTGGAGGCCGGGACGCTAAATGTCTTCAAGACAGAGATTGATAAATTCTTGATGTCACAAGGAATTAAGGGCTATGGGGAGAATGTGGGTAAGTGGAGTTGAAATGCCCATCAGCCATGATTGAATGGCGGAGTGGACTCGATGGGCCGAATGGCCTTACTTCCACTCCTATGTCTTATGGTCTTATTGCTCAGAGGACAGTAAAATCAGCAACGTTGCTATAGATCTGGAATCACGTGTAGACCCGGCTGGGCAAGGACAGCTATTGTTTACCTAAAAGCCATTAAAAACCAGTTTTATTTTACAACAGTTGACAAAAGTTTCATGGTCATTAATCCCCGAATTCCATTTTCTCTTGAATTCCACCTGCACCATCTGTCATGGCAGGGTTTAAGCCCAGGACACAGAACATTACCTGGGTCTCTGGACTAATAGGGGAGAAAGTGAGGACGGCAGGTGCTGGAGATCAGAGCTGAAAATGTGTTGCTGGAAAAGCGCAGCAGGTCAGGCAGCATCCAAAGAGCAGGAGAATCGATGTTTCGGGCATGAGCCCTTCTTCAGGAATCTCCTGCTCCTTGGATGCTGCCTGACCTGCTGCTCTTCTCTGGATTAATAACCAGGTGATAATATCATAGGCGATTGCCTCACCTGATTGGAACGTACAGACTGCATACCTGGCATTGCACTGGAACTGAAGCTCATATCAAATCTCTCATTTGTGTTGTGGGTAAAATGCCTTTATGACATGACAGCAGAGTGCTGTCAGTGGAGAAAGCCCTTATGGATTTACTGCACAGGAGTAATGTGGGGCAAATAGTTACACCCATTGTCCAAATGTTTGAGACATCTTTCCCTTCCAGGATTATCTGACATAGACCAGGCACTACTCAGGGCCAAAAGGGGCGGACGTGGCCCTTTCATGAGTTTTTTGTGATGTATGGTGAGTCATGGTGTGATGAGGGAACAATCATCATGGAGAGCTTTGATATGTTAAACTTACTGTTAGTTTTCATTTTGACAATTTATTTTCATTATCAGTTTTTTCCATTTATATTAGCTTTGTCATTATCCACTGCTTGTTCCTCAAATGTTCCCAATCCTCTGGTGTACCATTAGGTTTCCATGCTCTGTGTGCCATGTTTTTGATTGGATACTCTACCTTTGCTAACCACAAGTGGTTCACCATTCTCACCCAGTCCTTCTTATTGATGGGGTTACATGTTTTGATGAGCATTACAAAATACCTGCAAAAATATCACATACAGATCACCTGCTGACTTGCCTTTATTCTATTTCTCCACCCTGCTTAAGATAACTCTTTCTTTAAATCTGTGTAATTGTCCTTCTTTAAGTTGAGAGAAAGTGAAGACTGCAGGTGCTGGAGAGTCAGAGTCAAAACGCGTGGTGCTGGAAAAGCTCAGCAGGTCAGGCAGCATCCGAGGAGCAGGAGAGTCGACATTTCAGGCATAAGCCATTCATCAGGAATCATTAACTCTTCTGCTCCTCAGCTGCTGGCTGATCTGCTGTGCTTTTCCAGCACCACACTTTTTGACTCTTCTTTAAGTTGAAGACACTGGTTTGAGACTCAAGTTGCTCTTCTCCAAACTGTTGTTGAAATTCTATCATGTTGTGATGGCTGCATCCTTGAGGATTGTGAAGTATGAGATCTCCAATTAATCCTACCTCATTATGCAGCTAAAATAACTATTTCTAAAGTAACCTGTTCCTGGGTGAGTTGTACAGGAAATTATTCTAAACAATCCCTAATGCACTCTACAAATTCATCTTCCATATTAGTCTTAACCATCAATGACATTTGTAGTGTCCTTCCTATGCATCAGTGAAGGGAGTGAGTGTTGAAGTTGATGGGTGTGGTGCCAGTCAAGTGGACTGTTTTGTCCTGGATGGTGTCAAGCTTCCTGACTATTGTTGGACCTGCTCTCTTCCAAACAAATGGGAATACTCCAGCATATTCCTGACTTGAATCTTGTAGCTGGACAAGTTATGGGGAAGCAAGAGGTAAGTTATTCATTGCAGGATTCCTAAACTCTGGCCTGCTCTTGTATACACAGAATGTTATAGCCAGGACACAGTGAGGTCTGCAGATGCTGGAGATCAGAGTTGAGAATGTGTTGCTGGAAAAGTGCAGCAGGTCAGACAGCATCTGAGGAGCAGGAAAATTAACGTTTCAGGCCAGAGCCCTTCATCAGGAAGGAATCAGTATGTATATAGCCAGTCTGGTTCGGTCTCTGGTTAGTGGTAACACCCAGGATGTTGATAGTGGGGAATCCAGTGATGGTAACACCATTGACTGTCAAGGCTTGGTGGTTTGAATGTCTCTTATGGGAGATGGTTTGGCACTTGCTTGAAGCATGTTACTTATCATGTTTCAGACCAAATCTGATGTTATTCAGGTTTTAGTGCATGTGGTCATGAACAACTTCACTGTCTGAGGAGTCACAAATGGTGTTGAACATTATGCAATAATCAGTGAACATCCCCATTTCTGACCTTATGATGGAGGGAAGGTCATTGATGAAGCAGCTGCAGATAGTGGAGCCTTGGTCACAAGCAAATGATTTTAAAATTGGTGGGTTTGTACCATGAGGAGAATAGCCTTAGATTACAGGAGGGTATAGACAGGCTGGTCTGATTGGCTGATAAGTGGCAAATAGAATTCAATCTAGATGGATGTGATGTGATACACTTGGGCAGAGCAAATAAGGCAAGGGAATCCATGAGGAACAATAGGATCCTGGGAAGCACTGAGGATCAGAGGGATTATGGGATATTTACTTTTATTAACTGAGGCATAGAGTTTAAGAGCAGGGAGGTTATACTGGAACTGTGTAAAACGTTGGTTCAACCACAACAGTCTATGACTCTATAACTTTATGAATGTGAAATCCCATATAATAATTGTAAATATCTTACATGAAAGTTGTTTGGAAGTCCTACACGTGAACTCACTTTGAAAGATGCTGTGAGCTTAATGGGTGCAACACTAAACGCTAAGTCAATGCCACGAAAACAAACAATAGAACATAATTGACTCAATGATGTCATCAACTGATGGTTTAATTGCGCATATCCCTTGGAGACAATTCCCAGTAATTTAGTTACCAGCTGAGGCCAATTAGTTAATAGGTCAATACAGTTTCAAAATTTTGGTGATATTAAAAACCTGCTCAGTTGTGTGAAAGAGCAATTCTGGATATAAAAAAAAGAAGAGCTGGTTTTGTTAGAGGCTCATGTGATGCAGGAGTAGTGTTCCTGCCTTTGAGCCTGGGTTCAAGTCCCATCTGCTCCAGAGGTATGTTATAACATCTTTGAACAGTTTGATTAGAACATAACCTCACTTATTTGTTTTATTTTACACAGGATCGAGTGTGTTGCTGGTTAGGCCAATATTCAATACCCATCCCTAATTGCCCAGAGGGCAGTTAAGAGACAGCCACATTGTTGCAGATCTGGAGTCACATGTGAGCCAGAGCAGGTAAGGACAACAGGTATCTCCCCGAAAGGAGAGTTGGGGGGGGCAGAGGTGAGTGAATTGACCATCACTATGGAGAAAGTGACGGGAAACTGAATGCTCTGAAGGTGGATAAACTGCCCAGGAGGTGTATGTTGATATTCCGGGGCACGTTAATATAAAAAAGGAGTTGTTGAATGTGTTGAAAAGCACTGATGTAAACAAATCCCCAGGACCTGATGGGATCTATCCCAGAATGCTGAGGGAGGCAAGGGAGGAAATTGCTGGGGCCTTGTACAAAACCTTTGTACCTTTTCAGTCCCAGGGAGGTCCCAGAGAATTGGGAAAGAGCCACCATCCTGTTCTTTTGTTTAAAAGGAGCAATAGGGAAATCCTGGAAATTACATCAGTGGCAAGGAAATTATTTCAGAAGACTCTTAGGACAGAAGCTACTCATATTTAGAAAATATGGACTTATTGGAATTAGGCAGTATAGTTTTGTGCGGGGAAGTTCTTGTCTCACAATCTTGGTTGAGTTTTTGAGCAAGTGACAAAAATGATTTATGAGAGTAAGGTGTTGGATGTTGTCTATATGGACTTTACAGCTGCAAATGTGTTGCTGGTCAAAGCACAGCAGGTTAGGCAGCATCTCAGGAATAGAGAATTCGACGTTTCGAGCATAAGCCCTTCATCAGGAATAAGAGAGAGAGAGCCAAGCCGGCTGAGATAAAAGGTAGGGAGGAGGGACTAGGGGGAGGGGCGATGGAGGTGGGATACCTGTTGACAAGGTCTCACAGCAGGTGGCCACAGAAGGTGAAATCACATGGGTATAGAAAAGATTCATTCGGATTTTGTCTGGCTCGGAGAGTATTAGCTATGAGCAGAAATCGAGCAAACATTGTTTTCACTTGAACTTTGGAGACTGAGTAGCAACTTGATAGAACTTCACAAAATTTTTTGAAAGCACAGATAGTTAGAGTCTCAATTCCCCAGGGTAGACATGTCAGTTACTAGGGGACATAGGTTTAAGGTAAAAGGTGGAAAGTTTAAAGAAGATATGAGAGGCAGGTTTTTTTTTAAACACAAGTACCAAGGGTGCGCTGCAAGGAGGTGGGAGAAGCAGATACAACGGCAAAGTTTAAGAGACATCTCGACAGATATATAACAGGCAGGGAATAGAAGGATATGGACCATATTCAGGCAAGGGGTTTTTTTAGTTTAGAAAAGCACCAGGTGTCAGTGCAGGCTTGGTGGACCGAAGGACATTTTCCTGCGTGGGGACTGCAGCGGTTCAAGAAGGCAGCTCACCATCACCTTCTCAAGGGCAGCTAGGGATGAGTGATAATTGCTGGTCAGCTAGTGACACTGACATTGCATGAAGGAATAAAAATGAGACTAAAAGACAAACACTGTTAGAGAGGGAAATGCTGCCATTTGAAAGGTCCTAATGCCATCTTCTAATAAAAGAATTTCTCCTTTAAATTCTATTTCACTGAGTATTCAATAAAATGGTAATGAGGAACCATGAATATTGTCATTAGGATATACTTTCTATCGTCTCTGTGCTATGGCTGTGACAAGTTGGTCCTCAACCTCACGAGTTCCTCAGGTCTGATGTCCAGCTAATAAAAGTAAATCTGCAATGCTCTGTTGTTTCATGACCAAATGACCCTTGGTAGGAACTATCTTCTGAAGACCAGGACAGCATGCAACAATGGAAATTGGTAACCAAAGCTACCTGTGTAGTCACTGAATTCATCTGATATCTGAGGGATCCCATCTTCAGTACTTTAGGAAAATGTGCACAAACAGGATAGGTGAGCAAAGTTATATGGTTCATTTTTCTGTAAAACCTCTTATCTCCCCAGATCTAGCTGCCTCAGGAATGATCACAGCTTCAGATGATTTGAACAGATAACCTGGCATATTAGGGATTATTGCAATGTACTAAACTCACTCCCAATTCCCTGGAAGCTATTTTCAAAGCAAAAGGCCAGAGACAGGGCTCCAGGCAAAGGAAGAACACTGGAGAGCATTAAATGATCCACTGTGTTAGGGGGCGATTCCTCCCTAAGAAATGTGTGAAAAGCAAAAGTAATGGAAGGAGAGATTAGCATTATTCAAGCACATGATCAAACATGAGAAGGGAAACAGAAAACAATAAAGGTGAACAAAGTAAGACAAACAGAAATAAGTGGGTATTCCTGCAAATATTAAAATACCATTGCACAGAAACACATGTAGGTATGAGCTGCAGCCTGAGGCACTTGTTTACAGTTACTATAGAAACTGTCAAATTTCTGTGCATTTTGGATTAAACTTTACAGTACATCATATGTTCTCTTTCTAATTATTCTAGTTATTTTTCTCGACTTATCATTCTCCATCCAGAAAAGTTCCAGATATTAAGCATAACGTTTTGCTTGTTATGTGATCATTGATTCAATTCTGCCACTTGGGCCCTCTTTACACTTATGGATCCCGTTGAAATTAATATTCAGGGTTCCAGGGTTCAAATGTTTTAGTAGGATCAGACATGGGGGTAAAAAAGGGGGAGGCGTGGCATTACTTGTCAAAGACAGTATCACAGCAGTGGAATGGACGATGGAAGAGGACTTGCCATCTGAGGTAGTTTGGGCTGAGGTTAGAAATAGGAAAGGTGAGGTCACCCTGTTAGGTGTTTTCTACAGGCCTCCTAATAGTCCTAGAGAAGTAGAGGATAATATTGCGAGGATGATTCAGGAAAAGAGTGAAGGTAGCAGGGTGGTTGTTATGGGGGACTTTAACTTCCCAGATATTGACTGGGAGAGCTATAGCTCGAGTTCATTAGATGGGTCGGTGTTTGTACAATGTGTGCAGGAGGGTTTCCTGACACAATATGTCGACAGGCCAACAAGAGGGGAGGCTATATTGGATTTGGTTCTAGGTAATGAACCAGGCCAGGTGTTAGACTTGGAGGTAGGTGAGCACTTCGGGGACAGTGACCACAACTCGGTGACTTTTACTTTAGTGATGGAGAGGGATAATCGTGCGCCGCAGGGCAAGAGCTATAGCTGGGGGCAGGGAAATTATGATGCAGTGAGGCATGACTTAGGATGTGTGGATTGGAAAAACAGGCTTCAAGAGAAGAACACTAATGAGATGTGGGGATTGTTCAAGGAGCAGCTACTGCGTGTCCTCGATAGGTATGTACCAGTCAGGCATGGTGTAAAGGGCCTTGTGAGGCAGCCGTGGTTTAGTAAGGAATTGGAGTCCCTTGTGAAAGGGAAGAAGGCGGCATATGTAAAGATGAGGCGTGAAGGTTCAGTAGGGGCGATTGAGAGTTATAAGGTAGCCAGGAAGGAGCTAAAGAGGGAGCTAAGAAAAGCGAGAAGGGGACATGAAAAGTCTTTAGCTGGTAGGATTAGGGAAAACCCAAAGGCTTTCTATAGGTATGTCAAGAATAAAAGGATGACTAGGGTAGGTATCGGTCCAGTCAAGGATAGTAGTGGGAAGTTGTGTGTGGAGGCGGAGGAGATTGGAGAGACATTAAATCAGTACTTTTCATCAGTATTCACTCAGGAACAGGACACTGTTGCTGATGTGAATATGGAATCACAAATAATTAGAATGGATGCCCTGGAAATATGCAGGGAAGAGGTTTTGGGAATATTGGAAAGGATGAATATAGATAAGTCTCCTGGGCCTGATGGCATTTACCCCAGGATCCTATGGGAAGCTAGGGAGGAGATAGCAGAGCCATTGGCCTGGATTTTTATGTCGTCATTGTCAACGGGAATAGTACCAGAGGACTGGAGGATAGCGAATGTGGTCCCATTGTTCAAGAAAGGGAGTAGGGATAGCCCTAGTAACTATAGGCCAGTGAGTCTGACTTCAGTGGTGGGCAAAGTCTTAGAGAGAATGGTAAGGGATAAGATTTATGAACATCTGGGTAGGAATAACGTGATCAGGGATAGCCAGCATGGTTTTGTGAAGGGCAGGTCGTGCCTCACAAACCTTATTGAGTTCTTCGAGAAGGTGACTAAGGAAGTGGATGAGGGTAAAGCTGTAGATGTTGTGTATATGGATTTTAGTAAGGCGTTCGATAAGGTTCCCCATGGTAGGCTAATGCTAAAACTTCAGAGGTATGGCATTGAGGATACATTAGAGGTTTGGATTAGGAATTGGCTGGCTGGAAGGAGACAGAGGGTAGTAGTTGATGGATTATGTTCATCTTGGAGCGCAGTTACTAGCGGTGTACCACAAGGATCTGTTTTGGGACCATTGCTTTTTGTTATCTTTATAAATGATCTAGAGGAAGGACTTGAAAGCTGGGTAAGCAAGTTTGCGGATGACACGAAAGTCGGTGGAGTTGTGGATAGTGAGGAAGGAAGTGGTAGGTTACAGCGGGATATAGATAAGTTGCAGAGCTGGGCGGAAATGTGGCAAATGGAATTCAATGTAGCTAAGTGCGAAGTCGTTCACTTTGGTAGGAATAACAAGATGATGGATTACTGGGCTAATGGTAGGCTACTTGGTAGTGTGGATGAGCAGAGGGATCTTGGTGTCTATGTACACAGATCTCTGAAAGTTGCCACCCAGGTAAATAGTGCTGTGAGGAAGGCATATGGTGTACTGGGCTTTATTGGCAGAGGAATTGAGTTCCGGAGTCCTGAGGTCATGTTGCAGTTGTATAAGACTCTGGTGAGGCCTCATCTGGAGTATTGTGTGCAGTTTTGGTCGCCATACTATAGGAAGGATGTGGAAGCTTTAGAACGAGTGCAGAGGAGGTTTACCAGGATGTTGCCTGGAATGGTAGGAAAATCTTATGAGGAAAGGCTGAGGCACTTGGGGCTGTTCTCATTGGAGAAGAGAAGGTTTAGGGGAGATCTGATAGAAGTGTATAAGATGATTAGGGGTTTAGATAGGGTAGATACTAAGAACCTTTTACCGCTAATGGAGTCAGGTGTTACTAGGGGACATAGCTTTAAATTAAGGGGTGGTAGGTATAGGACAGATGTTAGGGGTAGATTCTTCACACAGCGGGTTGTGAGTTCATGGAATGCCCTGCCCGTATCAGTGGTGAACTCTCCTTCTTTATGTTCATTTAAGCGGGCATTGGATAGGCATTTGGAAGTTATTGGGCTAGTATAGGTTAGGTAGGACTCGGTCGGCGCAACATCGAGGGCCGAAGGGCCTGTACTGCGCTGTATCCTTCTATGTTCTATGTTCTAATATTAGTGTCGAAAATATTAGTTAATGATTGTTTATTTGTGAGTATTGGCTCATATTGTTGCTTGATGTAACAGAGAGAACATCTTGAGTGTAACACAAAAATAAATTCCTAGCTGTGCAGTAGAATTGTTCTTGCAAATGTTTTCATTTGGAATGATGCCGTTGGATAAAGCAATGCCAATAACCATCATTGTACATTCTGCACTGAGCAGTATAACTCACTGAAAGGAAGTTTTGGAGCTTACACATAAATTAGCATGTCATGTATACTTTTCCTAACTAGCACATTTTAAACAATACATAAAACATAGCTTCAAATATATTGGCCAGATTTTCCTGTCAATGCAATGATGGGCAGCATGATGTTTTCTAGTATTTACACAGAAATAATTCAATAATGTCAGGCTCGGGAAAGATCCAGGGTTAAATATCAAAATATTGAGTGCAAAGTGGCAGCTAATAGTATGATGAATGTGATATCTCACTGGCTGACACATAGTAATTGCTGTAATATAGTTATTGCTGTGAAAATGCTGCATTTCTGCAGTAGACACACTACAGTCACCAATATAATTAAGTCTTGTTCATTCCAGTCTAGAAACTCTTGTAATGTAATAATAAATGTGAGTTACAGGCAAATCTATTTGATACTGAAATAATAATAATTACAAGTCTTGAATCTCATTCCTTCAGCATTTAATTACTGTCTAAGATCTTGAAAACATTAAGTTTTAATTTTTTGTGTAACATTCCTTTGAATTTTGTTCTCTCTGAAGTCAAGCTTTCACTTTTTTCTAAACCTGGTTAAAAGTTGAATTCACTCACTGTCATTTGAACTTCTTATTCAGTCATGTTGCTAACTTCTCAATTCCTTGGTCTGATTGATGGACATAGAATGTTGCCGGCCCACTTTACTCAAATCTAGACATTTGATTGTCTTCACTACAATATCCTATGGTCAGTTTCAGGAACTTGGAACAAAAAAAAATTGAGACCCTGATCATGCAAAGAGCAAACTGAACTCCAGGCAGACACAACTAAAGTCTCTATATTGCAAAAGTGGCCAACTGATTTTCACCAGGTCACGAAGTTGAGGTACAGTACAGGATATGATATTTCCAAAGTGATGGAACCACACATAAACCAGGCCCACCTACACACAATTTGTTGAATTGATATTTTCACTGCAATCAAAGACTGACAATCGTCTTAAATCTAAACAAAGAGTAGTAGTGGGAGTGGAACGCACTGCCTGCAATAGTGGTAATCTCGCCATCTTTAAGGGCATTTAAGTGGTCATTGGATAAACATATGGATGATAATGGAATCATGTAGGATAGATAGGCTTCAGATTGGTTCCACAGGTTGGTGTAACATCAATGGCCTGTACTGCGCTGTTATGTTCTAAGAAATATAAAAGTACAAAAGATGCAATGACTATGATAGGCTGGCTAACTTCATTAAAGTGCATGAAAATGGATAAGCATTGTTTCATATTTAAGGAATGAATGCTGCATTGCTACACTTCAACATTCCTTAAAGGCAAAGGAATACAACAGGAAAAGTGACCCAACATGGTTAACAAAATATATCAAAGATAGTATTAAATCAAAAGAGAATCCAAGTAAAGTTGCTAGAAAAAATGCCAAGTCTGAGGACTGGGAACAGTCAAGTGTTCAGCAAAAGAGGAGCAAGAGGTTGAGTAAGAGGGAAAAAATAAAAAATGAGAGAAACTTGCAAAGAACATAACTAAACTGTAAAAGCTTCTAGTAATATGTACTGTTGTGAAAGTAACAAGGTCAGCAGCTGCACCTCATAGAATGTGAGTTCCCTGATTGGGGCTGTTAATCTCATCCAACCAGGGAGCCCTGGCTGACATGAAAAGATTGATAGTCTGGTGACTGATTCTGTGAGCGGCAGTACTATAGTCAAAGATTGTTCTTGTGCAAATAAAGAGTGACTTAATGATGGGATTCTGGCCTCTGTGCAAGGAAAAAGATCAGTGCAAAAAAAATGTAGACCCCTTGCTGCCTGAAATGTGAGAATTGGGATAATGGCAAACGAGGAAATGTCAGCACAATTAAACTGGTATTTTGGTTCTGTCTTCACTGAACAGGATACAAACAACTTCCAAGAAATGCTAGGGAGGGAAGGGTTTTGGGAGGAAAGGATCAAAGGAAATTCATGTTGGTAGGGGAAATAGGATTGGAGAAAACAATGGGACTGAAATCTGATAAATCCCAAAGGTTAGATCATTGACATTCCAGGATTCTAAAGGAGATGGTTGTGGAAAGAGAGCATGTGCTAGCTGTTACCTTCAAACTTTCTGTATACTCTGAAACAGTCCAGCAGTTTAGACATGGCAAATATAGCCCACCTGTTTTAAATAATATAATCATTGGAAAAAGGAAAAGGAGTAGGCCATTCAGCCCCTCAAACCTGCTCTGCCATTCAATAGGATCATGGCTGATCCTGATATTCTTCAATCCACTTTCCTGCCCTTTCTCTGTTGCCTTTGATTCCCTGACCTGATCAACAATCTATCTCATCCTTAAACATGCACAAGGACTCTGCCCCCTCGGCTTTCTGTAGCAAGGTGTTTGGAATTGCTTCGGAAGGCCAGGACACCAGGGAAGGGTGGATGGGGGCTTTGCTAGTTAATGGTGATATTAGCACCATAAAGCACATGGATTTGGGGGTAGTATACTGCCATGATGGAGAACTGACTGACAGACAGGAAACAGGTCATTTCCTGAGTGACAGTCAGTGACTGGTGGAGTATCATAGAGATCAGTGTAGGACCCTAGTTATTCACAATATGTTTTAATGATTTAAATGAGGGAACTAAGTGTAATATCTCCAAGTTTGCAGATGATTGAAAGCTGGGTAAGAGGATTAACTCTGAACAGGATGCAGAAATGCTTCAACGTATTTGAATGGGAAAATGCAGTATAATGTGGATAAATGTGAGGAACAAGGAAAGGCAGATTATTATTTGAACAGCTACAGATTGGGACAGGGAGATGTAATGAGACCTGGGTGTCCTTGTCACTCAAGTTAAGTATGCAGGAACAGCAGGGGGTAGTGACGGCAAATGAAATGTTAGCCTTTATAGTGACAGGATTCAAATACAGGAGCAGGGATGTCTTACTGCAATTATACACGTCATCATGGTGAGACTGCATCTGGAGTACTGTAAGCAATTTTGGTCTCCTTACCTGAGGAAGGACGTTCTGACCATGGTGGGGGCAACTAAAGTTTTCCAAACTGATTTCTGGGACGGCAGGATTAACGTATGGAGAGAGATTGGATCAGTGAGGACTACAGTCACTGGACTTTAGAAGAAAATAAACCAGTAAGATTCTAATAGAATGAGACGGGAGTGGATGCAGGAAGGATGTTCACTATGACCAGGGAATCCAGAACTAGGGATTGCAGTCTGAGGATATAGGGTAGGTCATTTAGGACTGAGCTGAGGAGAACTTCCTTCAATCCAGTGAGTGGTGAGCCTGTGGAATTCTCCACCACAAGAAACTGGCCAAAATATGGAAGATTTTGAAGAATGATGTAGAGATAATTCTTAGGGCTAAAGATATCAAAGGTAGTAGGAGAAAGCAGGAACAGGGAGCTGAGTTGGATGATCACCCATGATCACATAGAATGGCAGAATGGCCACAAAGGGATGAATGGCCTTTTGCTCATATCTGTTTCTGAGCCATCACTCCTTACTGTCTGAAAAAAGATTTTCCTCTCATCATTCTTGCTGTGTTTACACTTCAAATCGATGTTGTCTTGCTCTTTTTTCTATTTCAAGTGGAAAAGCTTCTCCCTGTCTACTGTGTATAACCTGGAGATGGTTTTGAAAACTTCAATCGGATCTTCTCTCAGCCTTCTGCTCTTGAGAAAAACCTGTCCCACGTTCTTCAATCTATCCCCATGACTGAAGTCTCTCATTCCTGGAACCATTCTGGAAATTCACTTTTGCTCTCTCTTCAATGCATTCACATCAGTTACAGGATGAAGGTAGCTGGGTGACCATCAGGAGAGGGAAGGGAACTAGGCAGACACTGCAGGGATCCCCTGTGGCCATTCCTTTATATAATAAGTATATCACTTTAGATACTCTTTGGGGGGGATACCTACCAGGAGAAAGCCACAGCGACCAGGTCTCTGGCGCTGAGCTTGGCTCTGTGCCTCAGAAGGGAAGCAGGGGAGAATAGGAGAGTGATAGTGATAGGAGATTCAACGGTGAGAGAAACAGACAGGAGATTCTGTGGTCACAAGTGAGACTCCCGGATGGAATGCTGCCTCCAAGGTGCCAGGGTCAGGGATGTCACGGATCGAGTCTACAGGATTCTTAAGGGGGAGAGGGAGCAGCCAGAAGTTGTGATACACATCGGTATCAATGACAGAGGTAGGGAAAGGGAGGAGGACCTGAAAAGAGAACATAGGGAGTTAGATTGGAAGCTAAAAGGCAGGACAAGCAGAGTAGTAATCTCAGGATTGCTACCGGTGCCACGTGCTAGTGAGGCTAGGAATAAAGAGTGCAGATAAACAACATGCAGGGTTGGTGTAGGAGGAAGGGCTTCAGATATGTGGATCATTGGGATGTCTTCTGGGGAAGGTGGGACCTGTACAAGGAGGACAGTATCCTGATTGGGAGGTCTACCAGAGCTCTTCAGGAGGGTTTAAACTAGTTTAGCGAGGGGGGGGCGGAGGTGCTGAGTTATGGATCAGATGTTGGAGTCACTAGTGAACAGCCAGATAAAGAGAGTCTGTGAGGAGGGATAGGCACTTAATAGGGCAAAGTTGCAGTCAGTGTGATGGGTTGAAGTGTGTCTGTTTTAGTGCAAGATATATCAGGAATAAGGGTAATGAAGTTAGAGCATGGAGCAATGATATTGTGGCCATCACTGAGACCTGGATATCAGAGGGGCAGGAATGGTTGTTGGATGTTCCAGGGTTTAGGAATATGGGGAGCAGTGAAAGAAGTAGAGGAGTGGCATTGTTAATCAGGGATAGTATCACAGCCGCAGAAAGCGAGTTATTGAGGAGAGTTTGTCTGCAGAGTTAGTATGGGTGAAGGCCAAAAACAGGAAAGGAGCAATTACTTTATTCTGAGCTTATCACAGACCCCTAATAGCAAGAGACATGGAGGAGGGACTGATTTGGAGGCAGATTTTGGAAAGGTGCAGAAGTAACAGGGTTGTTGTCATGGATGACTTTAACTTCCCTAATATTGATTGTAACCTCTTTAGTTCAAAATGTTTGGATGGAGCAATTTTTGTCAGGTGTATCCAGGATGGGTTCATGGCGCAATATTTAGATAGGACAACAACACGATAGGCCATATTGGATTTGGTGCTTGGCAACAAACCAGGCCAAGTGTCAGATCGCTCGGTAGGAGAGCATTTTGGTGAGAGTGATCACAATGTCCTGACCTTTACTAAAATCATGGAGAAGGCTAGGGACAGACAGTATGGGAAAGTATTTAATTGGGGGAGGGGGGATTACTATGCTATTAGACATGAACTGGGACACCTAAATTGGGAACAGATATTCTCAGCGAAATGCATGACAGAAATGTGGACGTTGTTTAAGAAGCACTTTAGGAAAAATTTGAGTGGGATAGTCAGCAAGGTTTTGTGAAGGGTAGGTTGTGCCTCACAAACCTTATTGAGTTCTTTGAGAAGTTGACCAAACAGGTGGATGAGGGTAAAACGGTTGCTGTGGTGTACATGGACTTCAATAAGGTGTTTGATAAGGTTCCCCATGGTAGGCTATTGCACAAAATATGGAGCCATAGGATTGAGTGTGATTTCGTGGTTTGAATCAGAAATTGGCTAGCTGAAAATGGGAAATGTTCATCCTGGAGTTCAGTTACTAGTAGTGTGCTGCAAGGATCCACTGCTGTTTGTCATTTTATCAATGAACTGGATGAGGGTGTAGAAGGATGGGTTAGTACATTTGCAGATGACGCTAAAGTCAGTGGAGTTATGGATAGTGCTGAAGGATGTTGCAGGTTACAGAGGGACATAGATAAGCTGCAGAGCTGGGCTGAGAGGCGGCAAATGGAGTTTAATGCAGAAAAGTGTGAGGTGATTCACTTTGGAAGGAGCAACAGGAATACAGAGTATGGGCTAATAGTAAGATTCATGGTGGTGTAGATGAGCAGAAAGATCTCGGAGCCCATGAACATAGATTCCTGAAAGTTGCCACCCAGGTTGATAGGGTTGTTAAGAAGGCATGTGGTGTGTTAGCTTTTATTGATTGAGTTTTGCAGCTATGAGATAATATTGCAGCTGCTCAACTCTGATGCTGCCACACTTGGAGTATTACATACAGTTTTGGTTACCACATTATGGGATGGATGTAGAAGCTTTGGAAATGATTCGGGGAGATTTACTAGGATGTTGCCTGGTACGGAGGGAAGGTTTTATGAGGAAAGCTGAGGGACTTGAGGCTGTTTTCATTAGAGAGAAGAGCGTTGAGAGGTGACTTAATTGAGACATAAGATAATCAGAGCGTTAGATAGGATGGACAGGGAGAGCCTTTTTCCTCGGATAGTGATGGCTAGCACAAAGGGACATAGCTTTAAATCGAGGGGTGATAGATACAGGACAGATGTCAGAGACAGTTTCTTTACTCAGAGAGTAGTAGGGATGTGGAACACCCTGCTTGCAACAGTCGTAGACCCACCAACTTTAAGAGCATTTAAATGATCATTAGATAGACATATAGTTGAAAATGGAATAGTGTAGGATAGATGGGCTTCAGATTGGGTTCACAGGTCAGCGCAATATCAAGGGCCGAAGGGCCCGGACTGTGCTGTAAAGTTCTATGTTATATGTTCACTTGCTGATAGTGCTAGACAAGTTTGTCCCACTGAGGCAAGGAATGGATGATAGGGTGAAGGAACCTTGTGTGACAAGGGATGTGAAACTTCTAGTCAAGAGGAAGAAGGAAGCTTACTTAAGGTTGAGGAGGCAAGAATTATACAGGGTTCCAGAGGGTTAAAATGTAGCCTGGAAGGAACTGAAGAATGGATTTAGGAAAGCTAGAAGGGGGCATGAAAAAGCTTTAGTGGGTAGGATTAAGGAAAACCCTAAGGGATTCTACACTTATGTGAGGAACAAGAGAATGGCCAGAGTGAGGGTAGGACCAATCACGGATAGTGGCGGGAACTTGTGCCTGGAGTCGGAGGAAGTAGGGGAGGTCCTTAGTGATCACTTTGCTTCAGTATTCACTGCTGAGAGGGACCTTGACGTTTTTGATGGCCGTGTTAAACAGAATGATCTGCTCGGACAGGTTGATGTTAGGAAGGAGGATGTGCTGAAAGTTTTGAAAAACATAAGGATGCATAATTCCCCTGGGTCAGACGGGATAACACCTCAGTTAGTACAGGAAGTAAGGGAAAGAATTGCTGCGTCTTCCAGTCGGAACCAGACTTGAACTAGTGTCCTTGGGGGAGATTTTGCTCCTGCTGTTGGGGAGGGTTTAAACTAATGTGGCAGTAGGCTGGGAACCAGAAGAGAAGACAAGTAGACAGTGAGGTGGAAACTAGAATCTGTAAGGAACAAGGATTAGCAATACCAAGGGGAAGAGTAGGCAGACAGCAGACTAATGCAAAGGATCTGGTGGTCTGAAGTGCATATGCTTTAATGCAAGGAGCATAGTGGGTAAAGCAGATGAACTTTGGGCTTGGATTGGTCCCTGGGAGTATGACGTTATTGCGATCACAGAGACTTGGTTGAAGGAAGGGCATGATTGGCAACTAAATGTTCCAGGATATAAATACTTCAGACAGGACAGGGAGGGAAGTAAAAGGGGAGGAGGAGTTGCATTGTTGATCAGGGATGATATCACGGCTGTGCTAGAGGAGGACACTACGGAGAGCTTGAGCAATGAGATATTAGGAGTAGAGCTGAGAAATAAGAAGGCTGCAGTTACATCAGGACTGTATTACAGGCCTCCCACAAGTGAGCGTGAGGTAGAAGAACAAATAGGTAAACAGATTATGAATAGATGTAGAGGCAACAGGGTGGTGGTGATGGGAGATTTTAATTTTCCCAACATTGACTGGGATACACTTAGCATCAGAGTCTGGATGGGGTAGAATTTGTAAGAAGCATCCAGGAGAGTTTTCTAGAGCAGTATGTTAATAGTCTGACGATGGAAGAGGCCATATTGGACCTGGTACTGGGAAACGAGCCAGGACAAGTGGTAGAAATTGTGATGGGGGATTTCTTTGGGAACAGTGACCATAATTCTGTAAGTTTTAGAATACTCGTAGATAAAGATGAGTGGTCCTCAGGGAAGAGTACTAAACTGGGCTAAGGCCAATTATATCAAAATTAGGCAGGAGCTGGGAAATGTGGATTGGGGACAGCTAATTGAAGGGAAGTTCACATTTGAGATGTGGGAGGCTTTCAAAGATAGGTTAAAGATAGTGCTGGATAGGCATGTCCCTTTGAAAACAAGGGATAGGAAGGGCAAGATTCGTGAACCGTGGATGATAGGAGAAATCGTGCAACTAGCCAACAGGAAAGGGGAAGCGTACATAAGGTCCAGGCAGCTAAGAACAAAACGGGCCCTGGAGGAATATTGGGAGAGTAGGACCAATCTTAAACAATGAATCAAGCGGGCTAAAAGGGGTCATGAAATAACTTTGGCCAGCAGAATTAAGGAGAATTTCAAAGTCTTTTATTCATATATAAGAAGCAAGAGGGTAAGTAGAGAAAGAGTTGGTCCACGAAAGGATAAGGAAGGAAGGTTGTGTGTCAAACCTGAGAGAATGGGTGAGATTCTCAATGATTACTTTACATCAATGTTCACTGAGGAGAGGGACATGATGAATGTTGAGATTAGAGATAGAAGTTTGTTTCCTCTGTATCATGTTGACATAAGGAGAGAGGATGTGTTGGGTAAAGGATGTTAAGGTGGACAAATCCCCAGGACTGGATGGGATCTATCCCAGGTTACTGAGGGAGGTGAGAGAGGAAATAGTTGGGGCTCTGACAGATATCTTTGCAGCATCCTTAAATACAGTTGAGGTGCTGGAGGACTGGAAGGTTGCTCACGTTGTTCCTCTGTACAAGACGGGTAGTAGGGTTATTCCAGGTAACTACAGACCAGTGAGTCTGATGTCAGTGGTGGGGAAAGTTGCTGGAGAAGGTACTGAGGGATAGGATCTATTTTTATTTGGAAGAGAATGGGCTTATTACTGAAAGGCAATATGGTTTTGTGGGGGGAAGATTGTGCCTTACCAACTTAATGGAGTTCTTTGAGGAAGTGACCAAGTTGATAGATGAAGGAAAGGCTGTAGATGTCATATACATGGACTTTAGCAAGGGATTTGATAAGGTTCCCCATGGTAAACTAATGGAGAACGTGCAGTCACATGGTGTGCAGGGTGTTCTAGCTCGGTGGATAAAGAACTGGTTGAGCAACAGGAGACAGAGAGTAGTAGTTGAAGGGAGTTTCTCGAAATGGAGAAAGGTGACCAGTGGTGTTGTACAGGGGTCAGTGTTGGGGCCACTGTTGTTTTGATGTACATAAATGATCTGGAAGAGGGCACTGGTGGTATGATCAGCAAGTTTGCAGATGACACGAAGATTGGTGGAGTAGCAGAAAGCATAGGGAACTGTCAAAGAATACAAGCGAATACAGATAGACTGGGGATTTGGGCAGAGAAGTGGCAGATGGAGTTCAATCCAGGCAAATGTGAGGTGATGCATTTTGGGAAGTCTAATTCCAGAGTGAACTATACTGTAAATGGAAGAGCCTTGGGAAAAGTTGATGAGCAGAGAGATCTGGGAGTTCAGGTCCATTGTACCCTGAAGGTTGCTGCACAGGTGGGTAGAATGGTCAAGAAGGTATATGATTTGGAGATACCAGTGTTGGACTGGGGTGTATAAAGTTTAAAAAATCACACAACACCTGGTTATAGTCCAACAGGTTTAATTGGTAGCACTAGCTTTCAGAGCGTCGCTCCTTCATCAGGTGCACAACCACATGATGAAGGAACAGCGCTCCGAAAACTAGTGCTTCCAATTAAACCTGTTGGACTATAACCTGGTGCTGTGTGATTTTTAACCAAGGCATATGTATGCTTGCCTTCATCGGACGGGGTATTGAGTATAAGAGCTGGCAGGTCATGTTAAAATTGTACAAGACTTTGGTTCGGCCGCATTTACTGTGTACAGTTCTGGTCGCCACGTTACCAAAAGGATATAGACACTTTGGAGAGGGTGCAGAGAAGGTTTACGAGGATGTTGCTTGGTATGGAAGGTGTTAGCTATGAAGAGAGGTTGAGTAGGTTACGTTTGTTTCCATTTGAAAAAAAGATGATTGAGGGGGGACCTGATTGAGACTTACAAAACCATGAAGGGTGCAGACAGGGTAGATAGTGATAAGCTTTTTCCCAGGATAAGGGATTTAATAAAGAGAGGTCACATGTTCAAGGTGAGACGAGAAATGTTTAAGAGGGATACACGTGGAAAGTACTTTACACAGAGGGTGGTAGGTACCTGGAACACGTTGCCAGCAGAGGTGGTAGAGGCAGGCACGGCAGATTCATTAAGGTGGGTCTGGACAGATGCATGAATCGGTGGGAAGCTGAGGGATGCAGATCATTTGGAATTTGGTGATAGGGTTAGACAGTGGATTCGGATTGGCACAGGCTTATAGGGCCGAAGGGCCTGTTCCTGGGCTGTAAGTGTTTTTGTTCTTTGGCAATGATCTTTGTGTCCTCACTGTCCACTGAAGTTGTGCTAGATGACTGGAGGGTGGCAAATATTATTCCCTTGTTTAAGAAAGGGAATAGGGATAACCCTGGGAATTACAGACCAGAGGATTCTGAGAGATAGGATTTATGATCTTTGAAAACCATAATTTGATTAGTGATAGCATGGCTGTGTGAGAGACAGGTCATTGCATTCTTTGAGGTTGTGACAAAACACGTTAATGAAGGTAGAGCAGTGGATATGGTATACATGGATTTTAGCAACGTGTGTAATTGAAACCATAGAAGACAGGGGTGGTGGTAGATGGAAAGCATTCAGCCTGGAGCTCGGTGACCAGTGGGTGTTCCACAGGGAACAGCTCTGGGGCCACAGCTCTTTGTAATTTTTATAATTGACTTGGATGAGGAAGTGGAAGGATGAGTTACGAAGTTTGCCAATGACACGAAGGTTGGTGGAGTTGTGGACAGTGTGGAGGGCTGTTGTAGGTTGCAACGGGACATTGACAGGATGCAGAGCTGGACTGAGAAGTGGCAGATGGAGTTCAACCTGGAAAAGTGTGAAGTGATTCATTTGGACAGGCAAATTTGAATGTAGAATACAGGGTTAAAGGCAGGATTCTTGGCAATGTGGAGGAACAGAGGGATCTTGGGGTCCATGTCCACAGATCCCTCAAAAGCTGCCAGCCAGGTTGATAGGGTTGTTATGAAGGTGTATGGTGTGTTGGCTTTCATTAGCAGGAGGATTGAGTTTAAGAGCAGTGAGGTTATGCTGCAGTTCTATACAGCCCTGGTTAGATTACACTTGGAATACTGTGTTCAGTTCTGGTCACCTCATTATAAGAAAGATGTGTCTTATGAAGGGCTTTTCTCATTGGAGCGAAGAAGGATGAGAGGTGACTTGGTAGAGGTGTACAAGATGGTGAGAGGCATAGAGAGAGTATATAGCCAGAGACTTTTTCCCATGATGGAAATGTCCATCACGAGGGGGTATAATTTTAAGGTGATTGGAGGAAGTTTGAGGGGAGATGTCAGAGGTAGGTTCTTTACACAGAGAGTGGTGGGTGTGTGGAATGCACTGCCAGCAGTGGTAGCGGAGTTATTAGGGATGCTTAAGTGACTCTTGGAAAGGCACATGGAAGTTAGTAAAATGAAGGCAATGTAGGTTAGTCTGATCCTAGAGTTGGATAAAAGGCCAGCACAACATCAAAGGCCAAAGGGCCTGTACTATGGTGTGCTGGTCTAAGTTCTGTCTCTCGATAATGTTACTCACCTGTGCACAATACTCCAGATAAGGTCTAACAAATGTCTCATACAAGTTCAATATCACCTCCCTGCTCAAGTACTCTATGCCCCCTTAAGAAAGCTGAGGACACTGTATGCTTTATTAATTGCTCTTTTAATCGGCACTGCCACTTTCAATGATCTGTGCACATATAGAGCAAGTTCCCTCTGCTCCTGCACCCTACTTATAATTGTATCTCCTACTTTATATTGTCTTTTGGTGTTCCTCTCCCAAAATGCATCATGTCTCTGTAACGAACCTTAATTGCCACCTATCTGCCTATGACTTGCTATTCTCTCTGAAGCGCCAGCTATATCACAGAGTACTTTGTGAACACTGGTATTTTCCTCTAATATTCTCTCTTGGTTCCCATGCACCTGCTAAATTAGTTTAAAGTCTCCCCAAAGCTAAAAGGTCTTAAAATTGATAAATCTCCTGGCCCCAATGGGATACATCGTAGAGTTCTGAGAGAGGTGGCTGAGGAAATAGCGGAGGCGTTGGTTGAGATCTTTCAAGAGTCTCTGGAGTCAGGGAACGTCCCGGATGATTGGAAGATCGCTGTTGTAACCTCCTTGTTCAAGAAAGAATCAAGACAAAAGATGGAAAATTATAGGCCAATTAGCCTAACCTCAGTTGTTGGGAAAATTCTAGAATCCATCATTAAAGATGAGGTTTCTAAATTCTTGGAAGAGCAGAGTCTGATTAGAACAAGTCAACATGGATTTAGTAAGGGGAGGTCATGCCTGACAAACCTGTTGGAACTCTTTGAAGAAGTGACAAGTAGGTTAGACCAGGGAAACCCAGTGGATATGGTCTATCTAGACTTCCAAAAGGCCTTTGATAAGGTGCCACACGGGAGGCTGCTGAGCAAGGTGAGGGCCCATGGTGTTCGAGGTGAACTACTGGGATGGATTGAGGATTGGCTGTCTGACAGAAGGCAGAGAGTTGGGATAAAAGGTTCTTTTTCAGAATGGCAGCCGGTGACAAGCGGTGTCCCGCAGGGTTCAGTGTTGGGGCCACAGCTGTTCGCAGTATATATTAATGATCTGGATGAAGGGACTGGGGGCATTCTAGCGAAGTTTGCCGATGATACAAAGTTAGGTGGACAGGCAGGTAGTACTGAGGAAGTGGGGAGGCTGCAGAAGGATCTAGACAGGTTGGGAGAGTGGTCCAGGAAATGGCTGATGGAATTCAATGTGAGCAAATGCGAGGTCTTGCACTTTGGAAAAAAGAATAAAAGCATAGACTACTTTCTAAACGGTGAGAAAATTCATAAAGCCAAAGTACAAAGGGATCTGGGAGTGCTAGTCAAGGATTCTCTAAAGGTAAACATGCAGGTTGAGTCCGTAATTAAGAAAGCGAATGTTGTCAGTTATCTCAAGAGGGTTGGAATATAAAAGCACCATTGTGCTACTGAGACTTTATAAAGCTCTGGTTAGGCCCCATTTGGAGTACTGTGTCCAGTTTTGGTCCCCACACCTCAGGAAGGATATACTGGCACTGGAACGTGTCCAGCGGAGATTCACACGGATGATCCCTGGAATGGTAGGTCTAACATACGAGGAATGGCTGAGGATCCTGGGATTGTATTCATTGGAGTTTAGAAGATTAAGGGGAGATCTAATAGAAACTTACAAGATAATACATGGCTTGGAAAGGGTGTACGCTAGGAAATTGTTTCCGTTAGGCGAGGAGACTAGGACCCGTGGACACAGCCTTAGAATTAGAGGGGGTCAATTCAGAACAGAAATGCAGAGACATTTCTTCAGCCAGAGAGTGGTGGGCCTGTGGAATTCATTGCCGCAGAGTGCAGTGGAGGCCGGGACACTAAATGTCTTCAAGGCAGAGATTGATAGATTCTTGATGTCACAAGGAATTAAGGGCTACGGGGAGAATGTGGGTAAGTGGAGTTGAAATGCCCATCAGCCATGATTGAATGGCGGAGTGGACTCGATGGGCCGAATGGCCTTACTTCCATTCCTATGTCTTATGGTCTTAATGACACGAGTAAAACACTCCACAAGGAACTCAGTTCCAACTCTGTTTAAAGTAATCCATCTATGCCATCTTCCCCACAGCCAATCCCAGTGTCCCAGGAACTAAAAGCCCTTCCTCCTGCATCATCTTTCCAGTCATGTGTTCACCTCCTTATCCTGCTATTTCTGCACTCACTGGCACATTGCATTGGGAGTAGTCAGGAGATCTTGCTTAATAAGTAATGTTAACTGATTAGGGATAGTCAACATGGCTTTGTGTGTGGGAAATCATGTCTCACATACTTGAGTTTTTTGAATAAATAACAAAGAGGATTGACGAGGGCAGAGTGGTAGATGTGATCTATTAGGTGAGGTGTTCGACAAGGTTCCCCATAGAAGACTGGAATACAGGGAGAACTAGCCATTTGGATACAGAACTGGCTCAAAGGTAAAAGACAGAGGGTGGTGGTGGAGAGTTGTTTTTCAGACTGGAAGCCTGTGACCGTGGAGTGCCACAAGGATCGGTGCTGGGTCCTCTACTTTTTGTCATTTATATAAGTGATTTGGATGTGAACATAGGAGATCTAGTTAGTAAGTTTGCAGATGACACCAAAATTGGAGGTGTAGTGGACAGTGAAGAAGGTTACCTTGGGTTACAATGGGATCTTGACCAGATGGGCCAATGGGCTGAGGAGTGGCAGATGGAGTTTAATTTAGATAAATGTGAGGTGCTGCATTTTGGAAAGGTAAATCAGAGCAGGATGTATTCATTAATGGTAAGGTCCTAGGGAGTGTTGCTGAACAAAGAGACCTTGGAGTGCAGGTTCATAGCTCCTTGAAAATGGAGTCGCAGGTAGATAGGATAGTGAAGAAGGCATTTGGTATGCTTTCCTTTATTGGTCAGACTATTGAGTACAGGAGTTGGGCGTCATGTTGCAGCTGTACAGGACATTGGCTAGACCACTGTTGGAATGTGGGCAGCACGGTGGCACAGTGGTTAGCACTGCTGCCTCACAGCACCAGAGACCGGGGTTCAATTCCTGACTCAGGCGACTGACTGTGTGGAGTTTGCACGTTCTCCCCGTGTCTGCGTGGGTTTCCTCCGGGTGCTCCGGTTTCCTCCCACAGTCCAAAAATGTGCAGGTCAGGTGAATTGGCTATGCTAAATTGCCCGTCGTGTTAGGTAAAGGGGTAGGGGTATGGGCGGGTCGTGCTTCGGTGGGTCGGTGTGGACTTGTTGGGCCGAAGGGCCTGTTTCCACACTGTAAGTAATCTAAAAAAGAATGTTGCGTGCAATTCTAGTCTCCTTCCTATTGGAAAGATAGCGTGAAACTTGAAAGGGCTCAGATAAAACTTACAAGGATGTTGCCAGGGTTGGAGGATTTGAACTATAAGGAGAGGTTGAACAGGCTGGGGCTGTTTTCCCTGGAGCATCGGAGGCTGAGGGGTGACCTTATAGAGGTTTACAAGATTATGAAAGGCATGGATAGGATAAACAGACAGAGTCTTTACCCTGAGGTGCGAGAGCCCAGAACTAGAGGGCATAGGTTTAGGGTGAGAGGGGAAAGATATAAAAGAGACCTCAGGGGCAACTTTTTCACGCAGAGGGTGGTACGTGTATGGAATGAGCTGCCAGAGGATGTGGAGGCTGGTACTATTACAACATCTGGTCTGTTTCCATACTGTACATCTCTATGACTCTGACATTAAATGGCTGTTGTGTAAATAATTGAAGACAAGAAACCTGCAGCCCAGTGGGGATAGGCAGCTGAGTGGAGCTAATTAATGAGCTCAAATAAAATAAAGGTCTGCGGAAGCTGAAAATCTGAAACAAAAACAGAAATTGCTGGAGAAAGTTTACAGATCAGGCAGCATCTATGGAGAGAAAGCAGAGGTAAAGTTTGAGTCCAGAGATCCTTCTTCAGAATGTTTTCCACTCAGGCATCCTGATGAAGCGTCACTGGACCCAAAATATTAACTCTATTTTCTCTCCACAGATGCTGCCAGACCTGCTGAGTTTCTCTGGTTTCTAATTAACTAGCTCCAAAAGTCCTCCTGAACTTTATAGTTTCAGACAATGATCCTGCAGTGGGTATGTGATCTGCTCTTTAGATCACTAACACCCCCCAACCCTAATGTCCCTGAAAACTGGCCAGATGACTGGGGACTTTCAGTCCTGTGTGATTTATGTCCAATAGATCTTTGACTTTTTGCTTGCTCTGTGAGAAGACTCATTTCAGATTCTTTGTTCTTCCTGAACATTAAATATTCATTACGTTTTTGCACAGCTACTTCACAGTCATTCAGCAGCCTAGTTTCTAGAACATTCAAAAGTCCAGCTCCTCTCTGAGCTGTCTCACTATGTGAAATCTTCAAACGCGGCCAATTCCATTTCCCCCATTGATTCTCAGCTGAAGTTAATTCTGTTTCGACATCAGCTTCAGGGAATAAGACTGGCATTTATACAATCTGCCTTCAGTATAGTTGACAGGGAAGAACCCAAACCAGACATTGCAGAAAACTGCCGGTCAATCTGTCCAGAATAATGAGCAATCCTACTGTGCTGAATGCTACATTGAGCCATTGAACAGTCTGACCACAGAATGTGGCCATTCAGCCGATCACAACAGTGTCAGTTCTCTGTAAAAGCAACTCTGTCATTCTCACTGACCTGCCTTCTCCCTGTAGTCCAACAATATTTTAGATTAAATTACTTACAGTGTGGAAACAGGCCCTTTGGCCCAACAAGTCCACACCGACCCGCTGAAGCGCAACCCACCCATACCCCTACATTTATCCCTTGCCTAACACTATGGGCAATTTAGCATGGCCAATCCACCTGACCCGCACATCTTTGGACTGTGGGAGGAAACTGGAGCACCCAGAGGAAACCCACGCAGACATGGGGAGAACGTGCAAACTCCATACTGTCAGTCGCCTGAGGCGGGAATTGAACCCGGGTCTCTAGCGCTGTGAGGCAGCAGTGCTAACCACTGTGCCACCGTGCCACCCACATTTGGATAATTATCCAATTCCAATAGTCAATCTGGTGTGGTCTGGTGTAGCCTGGAGCAGGACACTCTCTGCAGCACGGTGTGGTCTGGTGTAGCCTGGAGCAGGATACTCTCTGCAGCACGGTGTGGTGTGGTGTAGCCTGGAGCAGGATACCCTCTGCAGCACGGTGTGGTCTGGTGTAGCCTGGAGCAGGACACTCTCTGCAGCACGGTGTGGTCTGGTGTAGCCTGGAGCAGGATACTCTCTGCAGCACGGTGTGGTGTGGTGTAGCCTGGAGCAGGATACCCTCTGCAGCGCGGTGTGGTCTGGTGTAGCCTGGAGCAGGATACTCTCTGCAGCACGGTGTGGTCTGGTGTAGCCTGGAGCAGGATACTCTCTGCAGCACGGTGTGGTCTGGTGTAGCCTGGAGCAGGATATTCTCTGCAGCACGGTGTGGTCTGGTGTAGCCTGGAGCAGGACACTCTCTGCAGCACGGTGTGGTCTGGTGTAGCCAGGAGCACGATACTCTCTGCAGCGCAACGTGGTGTGGTCAGCCTGGAGCAGGACACTCTCTGCAGCACAGTGTGGTCTGGTGTAGCCTGGAGCAGGACACTCTCTGCAGCACAGTGTGGTCTAGTGTAGCCAGGAGCAGGATACTCTCTGCAGCGCGGTGTGGCCTGGTGTAGCTAGGAGCAGGATACTCTCTGCCGCGCGGTGTGGTGTGGTGTAGCCTGGAGCAGGATACTCTCTGCAGCACGGTGTGGTGTGGTGTAGCCTGGAGCAGGATACTCTCTGCAGCACGGTGTGGTGTGGTGTAGCCTGGAGCAGGATACTCTCTGCAGCACGGTGTGGTCTGGTGTAGCCTGGAGCAGGATACTCTCTGCAGCACGGTGTGGTCTGGTGTAGCCTGGAGCAGGATACTCTCTGCAGCACGGTGTGGTGTGGTCAGCCTGGAGCAGGACTGAGGCAGCAGTATGCCGGAGCAGCAGAGAAGGGATATTTCAACTCTCTCAGTTTTTAAAATTTTATTCTGTATTAATGTGAATGGTGCCTATGTACAGGAAAGGGTACACAATTTTCACTATTTTATATTGATTACACATAACAATAATGGATATTGTATCCTGCTAACTGCTTGGCGAAAATGAGGATTGCAAATGCTGGTGATCAGAGGCTAGAGAGTGGTGCTGGAAAAGCACAGCAGGTCAGGCAGCATTCGAGGAGCAGGAGAATCGACATTTGGGGCAAAAGCACTTCATCAGGAATTCTGCTGAGTATTGCTAATATCTTTCAGGAAAAGGTGGCCCATAACCAGCACCACCTCAGTATTCCAGAGCACAGCACATACCCACACAGCTGGGTTAGCACCGTACCCAACACCAGCTCTCATCGGAATGATTACTGACCTCAAGGTTTCGATTAGCATTGGTACCAGTGCAACATGGAATCATAATTCAGGGCCGGGATATTTTAAGGGCATTCAGTAGTATATGAATCAGTTAAAGTTGAAATAAAATTATATAAACTATGATACTAGAGACTTCATCAAATACTTCTCAGTAAAAAGCTTATTTCAATCCTCCTTAAAGCTGCCCTGTTAGGTTCACCGTAAATATCTGCAGAGAATTAAACTCCATGCAGTTCAGCATTTTCTAGAAAGAGAAATCAATTGGTCTCAATGGCTGCTGTTTTATTTGATCTTTATTGCACTTTATTGTAACATTGGAGGGGAGAATATTTTGTCTCCTGTATCTTGCTGCTGTCAACCTTTGAGCAATCTGTGGTATGGAGCCAACTCTTTCACACAGAGACATGCATTAGGAGAGATTGTTCCATGCTGCAGGAGCAATATACTTTTATTTAATTCAGTTTACTGTGAAATAATTAAACAGGTTAGGTCAAACTAGACAAAGCTCATTGATAACATTCAGATATTTAACTTCAAAGCCACAGTTTTTGACGTGTAACAGATTTGTATGTTTAAGATTCATTCCTGTGGCTTTTCCAGCAAGTGATAGAAAGGAAATAAAATTTTTTAAACAAATCTTCTTTTGTGTTCTCATCAAGTGCCAATCAGGTTTTGCATGTTTTAGAGAGCTGCTGTGAGGCATTCTGTGCAGACTCGGCAAACCAGTTTATAAAGTACATTATATCTGCTTTCATTTATAAATTTATATTCATGGACATCATTCACCATGGAAATCTCATCCAAAAGTACCAGAATACACAGGAGGAACATCTGATGATTGCTATATATTGCAAGAGAATGGATAGCCATATAAGGAACATGGAGTTAAGTTGTTGATCGTATATTGACAAAATTTTTTTAGTGCAAGAAAATTTTTGGATACGTATCAGTGGGACCTAGAGGTTCAACTACACAGTACCTTGAAAGTCATATTGCAGGTAGACAGGGTGGTTAAGGAGGTATTTAGCATGCTTGCCTTCATTGTTCAGACCTTGCGAATGTAGGAGTTAGGATGTCATTTTGAGGTTGTACAGAAGATTGGTGAGACCACGTTTGGAGTACTGTGTACAGTCTGGTTACCCTGCTATAGGAAAGATATTATTAAATTGGACAGATTTCAGAAAAGATTTACAAGGATGTTCCTTGGGTTGGAGGGTTTGAGTTATAAGGAGATGCTGCTTAGGTTGAGACTTCTTTTCCTGGAGCATGGTGACTTAAAGAGATTTATAAAATCATGAGGGGCATAGATAAGGTGAATAGCAAAAGTCTTTTATCCAGAGTACAAGAATTCAAAACTAGAAGGCAAATTTTTTAAGGTGAGTGATGAAAGATTTAAAAGGGACCTGAGGGGCAACTTTTTCACACCAAGGGTAATTGGTATGTGGAATGAACTACTAGAGAAAGTAGATGCAAGTAAGGTTCCAACATTCAAAAGACATTTCGACAGGTACATGGATAGGAAAAGTTTAGAGGGATACAGACCAAATGTAGGCAAGTGGGACTAGTTTAGTTTGGGAAATGTAATTGGCACAGACAAGTTGAAGTGAAGGGTCTATTTCCGTGTTGTATGTTTCTATGACTCCATGACATTCTTGAATCATGTAATTAGGCAGGAAGAGACTGCAGTAATTCACAGTGCATGTGGAAGACTATTTATGGATCTTTCAGTAGATAAAGGAAAGGTCGCGGTATAATGATGTAGTGGTAATGTTAGTGGTTTAGTAATCCAGAACTCGACACAATGTTCTGGGAATATGGGTTCAAATCTCATTGGGTGACGGCGAAACTTGAGTTTATTGTTTAAAAGCCAATCTGATTTATGAGCATCTCTTAGGGAAGGAAAGGTGGTCTACATGTGACTACAAACCAACAACAATGTGGTTGACTAAGATATTGAAAAATTAGTCTGAAAGAAAAGAAAGCAACTATAATGTTTAGTAAACTAAAATCAATCGAAGATCTTAAGGAATACAAAGGAAGCAGAGAAAAACTTAAACAAGGAACTACAAGGAGCTGAAAGGGACCACAAAATATCCTTGACAAGTAGGATTAAGAAGAATCCCAAGATATTCCATACATATAACAGGAGCAAATGGGTAGCTAAAAAACGATTGATTCACTCAAGAGCAAAGAAGGGAATTTATGCTTGGAGCCGGAAGTGGGTGAGGTCCTTATCAATTGTATCAATATTCACCAAGGAGAAGGAGACGGACGGTGGTAAGATTTGGGAGGGGAAACTTGATATTCTGGGGTATGTCAATATTAAGGAGAAGGATGTGTTGGGTGTCTTGAAAAACATTAAGATAGATCTGTCCTTAGGGCCTGATCGGATTTATCCCTGAAGGAGAGAAGGGAGGAGATAGCTAGGGCTTTGACAGAGATCTTTGTATTCTTTTCAGTCACAGATGAGGTCCCAGAGACTGGAGAATAAATAATGTTGATCCTTTGCTTAAGTTAGACAACAAGGATTTTATAGGAAATTATAGGCCGGTGAGGTTTTTAATCAGTGACAGGGTTATTGTTGGAGACAACTTTTAAGGACAAGATTTATTCATATTGGAAAATAATCCATTTATTATGGGTAATCACCATGGCTTCATGCAAGGGAGGTCTCTGTGGAAGTGATGATGATGATTGATGAGGGTAGGACAGTAGATGTCATCTACATGGACTTTACTAAAGCATTTGGCAAGCTCCCTTATAGCAGGTTGGTTCAGAAGATTAGGTCACATGGGATCAATGGTCAGTTGTTAAGTTGGATACAAGATTGGCTTGGCCATGTAGCTGTAGTTGTGGAGGGGTGTTTTTCTGAGTGGAGGTTTGTGACCAGTTGTGTTCCATAAGGATCAGTGCTGGGACTCCTGTCGTTTGTAATACATATAAATGATTTGGATGAAAATGTAGGTGATCTGATTAGTAAGTTTGCAATTGACATGAAAATTGCTGAAGTTGTGGATAGTGAGGGAGATTATCAAAGGATTTAGAAGGATATAGATTAGTTGTAAAGTTGAGTACAGAAATAGCAGACAGATTGTTTTTCCAGTCATGTGAGAGGGATACAAATGCGAGAGGAAAGTACCCAATAAATGGCAGGATTTTCAGGAGCACTGGCATACGGATCAATCTTGTGGTGTGTGTCCATAGCTCCCTGAAAATTGGAACACGAGATTGTCACCATACAAAGAGATGGGTTTGGAGAGTTGAGAGAGGATGCAAACTACGTTTTCCAGAATGTTGCCTGGTTTGGAGTGTATTAGCTATAGGGAGAGGCTGGACAAACTTGGATTGCATCAGAGACCGGGGATCTGATAGACATATATATAAAATTATGAGAGGCATGGATAGGGTGGGCAGTTGGAGTGTCTTTCCCAGGGTGGATTTAAAGTGAGAAGGGAAAGGTCGAAAGGAGATGTGCGAGGCAAGTCACATGAACAGGCAGGAAATAGAGAGATATAGATCATGTGTCAGCAGAGGATTAATTTAGAATGGCATCATTGTTGGCACAGACATGGTGGGCCGAAGGGCCTGTTTTTGTGATGTACTGGTCTAGTTTTATGCTATAGATGACTCTTAACTCAAGATTTAAACCAAGTTATTGGTGGAAATATAACATTTACAAACAGAAACATACTGGAATTAAAACTATTCCTTTACAAATATGCTTGACTCTCAGTTGGTGACATCACCCCTAGTCCCAATCTCTCACCCACACTCCCACCACCACCCACCCTCACCAAAGGCCCTCAAAATGGACCAGATTTTACTCAGCTGGCCAACCCTCTCATAGCTAACATTTCTCTCTCTGTCTCTCATTGGAATCAATTTAAATTCACACCTGTACAGCTATTAGCATTCACTGCTCCAAAATCAAATCAGTTCCATCTTCAACTGCACCAGAACTGACCTCTGACATTAAACTTCCCAACAAAAAAGTATAAGCACCACAGAAAAATAAACAGTCACTTAGCATCCTGTTAGCATAAATGTGCCTTTGTAATGTTATGATTGAAAATATTGTTTGATTCTTTTTCCACTTTGATTAATCTACACTTTTAAAAATGGAGTGCAAATTTTAGCTATGATATCAGAGTTTTTACACTTCAAAGATTTTGAAAATTGGGAATGTCTATCATTCTTAAAGGAAGAAAATGGAGGGAAAAGAAACGACATAGAAGAGTGAAGGGCAGAAGGGTTTTTTTAAAGCAAGGATTTTTGTTTATTGCAGAACCTTATTATGGAGGAAATGATCTTGCGGAACACAGATAGGGGTGGGGAGGGAAATATATCCCTGGTGTTGGAGTCTGTTTGTAGGTGGTGGAAATTGCGAAGGAAGATGCGTAGTATCCAGAGGTTGGTGGGGTGGAAGGTGGAACCCTTCAATGCACTCACTGGGACTGTTGGAGGGAGCATGATTTCAAGATCTGGTTGTGAAGTGACAATTATGTGATGAAAACTTGTGGCAAACAAAAGAAGACTGAACCATGGACAAAAGTGGACTTTGCAGTACTCTAAAATCTTTCCAATCCTCACTATTATTTCTAACAACTTTATGAGCTGCTTCTTTTAATTTTACACATTCCTTAATTTCCTTCATCAGCCATGGCTGACGAACCATTTTTTGAGCTTTTAATACATCTATAATTGTTGTAAACCATGTAATTGCTCTTTAAAACTACCTATTGCCAAAATTTAGTCATATCTTTTAATGTACTTTCCCAATCCAACTCAGCCAATTTGTGAGTCATACCTCCATAAGTTCCTTTCTTCAAATTTAACATCCTTCCTTCAGACTGAATGATCTCACTTTCACATATGCCAATCTCTGGCTTCACCCACACGCATCCTCTCCTGCCCCAGGAGGACATCCTCTCTGTCACTGCTGCTGACTGACGCACAACCAGCAAATGGAATTCCTTGGCTGATGTTGGAAATACCCTGCAGAGAATGGTCCACAGAGTCCAGTGAGCATCCCTTTGTCAAATTCATAGCTCACTGTAGCTTCACTGCTACAATAACACAAAAACATAAGGCCATAAGGAATAGGAACTGGAGGAGGACATTTGGCCCGTTGAAGTCACCCCATGATCAAGTTGAACATGACAAGTTCCTGTTTCATATGTACACTTTAAGGGTTTTCTAAAACTGAAAACATTCACAGCAAAGGTTCATGACTATAGAAAATTGTAAATGTACAGTGTCCTCATAAATGGATTTCTCCAAAGTCTCTATTTCCACGAGAAATCCATCCCAAATATCACGCACTGTCATTTGTAGATACAATTACATATTCTACATAACAATTAAGAAAATAATTATTCATAAACAAAGAACATATCTTCATCTAATAAGTTCTACTTTCGTTGGTCTTTGAACATGCATTTCATCCATAAAGGGCAAAAATGGTCATTGGACGCTGGAAAATGATGCTGGAGAAGTATTAACGGGGAACAAAGTAATGGCTGAGGAACGGAATAGATACTTTGTGTCAGTCTTCATGTGGAAAACACAAGTAATATCTGATACATTCAAGATTGTTGGGGGGGGGGGGGGAACTGAGCTGAGTATGGTGGCCATCATCAAGGAGAAGGTGCTAGACAAACCGAATGGTCTGAAAGTGGAAAAATTGTCTGGACCAGATGGACTACACCCTAGAGTTCTGAAGGAGATAGCTGAAGTGATAGTGAGGCTTTAGTAGTGGTCTTTCAGGCATCCTGGAGTCAGGGAGGGTACCAGAGGATTGGAAAATCACCTAACATAACATCTCTGTTTAAAAAGGGAGCAAGGCAAAAACGGGCAATTATAAGCCGATTAACCTGACCTCAGTTGTTGGTAAGATTTGGGAGTCGTTTGTGATGGATGAGATTTCTGAATACTTGGAAGTGCATGGTAAAATAGTGCAAAGTCAGCACAGTTTCATCAAGGGGAGGTCATGCCTCAAAAAGAGTGTGTGAGAGACCAACACTCTCTCACAGACACTCATAATCTTCACTGACACACACACACCCACACCCCCACACACACCCACATGCATTCAAACACATATAAGTTTGTGGGGTGTATTTGTACTTGCAGAATTAAGTTTTATTTCACTCAAAAACTGCATGAATCTATGTAATCAGTTTTTTAGATTAGAATCAGTCTGAACATTGTGGCACAGACAGCCTCACACAGGGCATCTCACACCTTCAATACATTATCTGGGCCGACATGACGCCAATTGTTAAAGTTCACTCGAGAATGTAACTTTAAAAAAGTTTTGCGATTTACGTATGAAACAACTGAAACCAACATGGTCATTCTAAAAGATAAGAGACTTAAACAATCCAGGTATTTTTCAACATATGATTTCAGTTACATCACACTGTAAACTTTTGCTATAAATTCTGTGCCTTATGATCTTATACTCTACAACCACCTGATGAAGGAGCAGCGCTCCAAAAGCTGGTTGGACTATAACCTGGTGTTGTGTGATTTTTATATTTGACTTCTGGCATCTTCAAATGTATCATTTTCGTGTTCAGTTTCAGATTTAGCTGGCAGGCTCTTTGGAAATCGCATTAGATTCGGATCACATGATGATCAAAGTTCCCTTGAAGCCGTGCACACACTAACTGACAGGATCTCAGAGTTCCATGCAGCAAGCAGGAAATTTTAGAATGAACATAGCCTGTATTGACCTTTTATAATGTAATTCCACATCCATGGACCAACAAGTCATCCATAAATGTTTCCACTTTACGCTGAATGCCTTGATACTTTTCTGGAGCAGAGGAAATGCCAGTGGTAGCCACATCCATCGGTATTTCACAACTGGTGGTGCAGTGAAATCTCTTTAAAGGTTTATTGAAATCTTTTGAATCTCTGCTTTTTGAATCTATTTCACAACCATTAGTCTGAAGGAGTTGTTACTTTTTGGATCATTCCCTTCATGTCCAGCTCTTCCTTCAGGCTGGATCAGGGGGCAATTGGAACCTTCCTCAACAAATGTCGAGTTTCTCTCACAATGTCAACTACTTTGAGATGATATTTATCAGGAAGACATCCAAGACCTGTAAAAACATTGTAGTAAAAATTTGTTTTTAATCTGTTCAGCTGTGAATGGCCTGTGCCTGGCAACACATTGCAAATCTTTTCTAAAACATGAAGCATTGCCAATCTGTCTTTAGTTGTTGTGGTTCTGTCTTTAGATTTGATTCAGCTGGAGCTGAATGCCCACGATCTGGAACTGCAGATATTTGATCTTCTCAATGCACTTGGCTCTCCACTTCAGTTGTCTCCTTCAGAAGAAAACTGTTCTATCAAAACACTTTCAAGCCCAGCTTGGTCTGACAAATCGCAAGGAGCATTCTCATCACACAAATGCCAGGCAATGGACATCTCCAATAAAAGACAATCTAACCATCACCTCCTGACATTCAATGATGTTACCATCACTGAATCCCTCACTATCAACATCCTTGAGGCTACCATTGACCTCAAGTTGTGAAACTGAACCAGACTCACTACATAAACACAGTGGCTACAAGAACAGGTCAGAGGCTAGGAATACAATGGTGAGTAACTCACCTCCTGACTCCCCAATGCCTGTCCACCATCTACAAAGAACAAGTCAGGAGTGTGATGGAATATTCCCCACATGTCTGGATGGGGGCAGTTTTAACAACACTCAAGAAGCTTGATACCATCCAGGACAAAGGAGCAAGGATCTCAACCTGGCTCTCCAGGTCATAACTGAGGTCTCTGGATTAATGGTATTGTGATAATATCAGTAGTCTATTGCCTCCCCTTCCTCACAGGAACTGAGTCAAAATTGACATACATTCAATTGTTCACATGTGACAGCATGTTTCATTTGTATTCTTTAATGACTTCTCTTTGTAAAATGAAAACATTTACAGCCTGAGGTCACATGACTATACTAAGTAGTAGTTCACTGTTTCCTCATAATTGCATTTCTCCAAACACAATCCACCTTCCTGTACAATCCCTATACTCACTAATTAATGCAACTTAAGCATCTTTTATGTTGTGTCCCTAGTTCTGACACTACAGATGAGAAGTTTACTGACAGAGGAAATGAGTGACTTTTTACATTCACTCAAGGGATATGGTTACCACCTATTGCCCTTAAGAAAGTGATGGTGACCTGCCTATGGATGCAGGATAGGCCAGCTAGGACTGAAATGACGAAAAATTTCTTCACCCAGTGTTTGGTGAGTGAGTCATATTCTCTGTCACAAAATACAGTTGAGGCCAAAACATTGAAAGTTTTTGAGAATGAGTTAGATGTGTTTCTTCAGGTTAAGGAAACAAAGGGTATCGGGCAGAAGCAGGAACAGAGTCCCGAGTTGGACAATCAAACACAAGAGGATTGAATGGTGGAGTAGGCTCCCTTGGGCTGAATGGCCTACTCTGCTCCTATTTTATATGTTGCCATGTTTCTAGGTATGTATAGGAGGGAGAGAATCTCATTTCTGGGGCATTGGGACCAGTTCTGGGAAAGGTACGATGTGTACAAACTGGGCATTTCAAACTGAAATAGAACCAGAATAAATAACTTCATAAAGAGATTTGGTGTTGGGGAAAGTTTAAACAGGATTGGCAGAGGGCTAGAAACCTGAGGGCAAATTCAGAGCAGGAGCATTCGGGAGAAACCTAGTGAGTGTCTCTGGAAGACAGAGGAAGGAGAAGTTTGAAATATACAGCACAGGAAATTGGCAGGATTAAAAATTGAACATACAAATGCAAAAAGTGTGGCTCAGTGGTTAGCACTGCTGCCTTACGACGCCAGGGACCTGGGCTTGATTCCAGCCTTGGGCGACAGTCTGTGTGGAGTTGTACATTCTCCCCGTGTCTGCATGGGTTTCCTCTGGGCGCTCTGGTTTCCTCCAGCAGTCGGAAGATGTGCAGGTTAGAGTGAGTTGGCCATGGTAAATTGCCCATAGTGTTCAGGGATGTGTAGGCTCGGTATTATTCAAGGATGAATGGTCTAGTTGGGTTACTCTTTGGAGGATCGGTATGGACTTGTTGGGCTGAAGGGCCTGTTTCCACACTGTAGGGATTCTATGAAGTATAGTGGAATAAGGCCAATGAGCTGAGGGCACAGATAGGCATATAACAACATTGTTCATTGCTACAATGGAAATGTGGCTTATAAAGGGGCAGAGATGGCAGCATAGCATGTCTGCTGATGGAGTTTTCAGGAGGATAGAGGAGCAGATTAGAAATGGTGTGAGAGCAGCATTATTGGTTAAAGAATCAATCACAGCTGCAAGGCGGAGGGTGTGTGTGTGTGTGTGTGTGTGTGTGTGTGTGTGTGGGTGGGGGGGGTGGGCGGGGGCGGGGGTGAATTGTATCATGGGCTATAAACATAAACCAGGGAGAAAACAGCAGATGCTCCAAGAGTCATTTTCCAACGCTCACTGTTCACAGGTGAGGCCCCAGTATAATTGGGAGGTCTGTATAAGTTGTATCAAGATTCAAAAAGGGTGTGAGAGAGAGGCCGGATAATGACAGGCTGCTTGATCCAACCTCAAGGATGGGCAAATTACTGGAATCAATATTAAGAGACAGGATTAACTGACACTTAGAGAGGCACAGATTAATCAGGATAATAAGGTTTTGTGAAGGGAAGGTTGTGTCTTACTCATAATGGAATTTTTTTATGAAAGCAAGAAGGAGGATTAATGAGGGTTGTGCAGTGGATGTTACCTACTTGGATTTTTGAGGATTAATGAGGGTTGTGCAGTGGATGTTACCTACTTGGATTTTTTTGAGACATTTGACAAGGTGACAAGTCAAAAACAAGGGAGATTACACGGAGTTAAGCAGGAATTTAAAAAGGAGGTTCCTCGAGGATAGCAATATCTGGATTACTCCCAGTGCTACGAGCGAGTGAGGGCAGGAATAGGAGGATAGAGCAGGTGAATGCGTGGCTGAGGAGCTGGTGTATGGGAGAAGGATTCACATTTTTTTTTAGATTACTTAGATTAGATTAGATTAGATTACTTACAGTGTGGAAACAGGCCCTTCGGCCCAACACCGACCCGCTGAAGCACAACCCACCCATACCCCTACATTTACCCCTTACCTAACACTACGGGCAATTTAGCACGGCCAATTCACCTGACCCGCACATCTTTGGACTGTGGGAGGAAACCGGAGCACCCGGAGGAAACCCACGCAGACACGGGGAGAACGTGCAAACTCCACACAGTCAGTCGCCTGAGTCGGGAATTGAACCCGGGTCTCTGGCGCTGTGAGACAGCAGTGCTAACCACTGTGCCACCGTGCCACCCATTTGAATCTCTTCTGGGGTAGAAGTGACCTGTACAAGAAGGACGGATTGCACCTAAATTGGAAAGGGACTAATATACTTGCAGGGAGATTTGGTAGAGCTGTTCGGGAGAATTTAAACTAGTAAGGTGGGGGGGGGGGGAGTGACCCAGGGAGATAGAGATCAAAATAGGGCCCCTCGAAGATCAGCAAGGCAGCCTTTGTGTAGAGCTGCAGAAAGTGGAGGAGATACTAAATGAGTATTTTGCATCAGTCTTTACTGTGGAAAAGGATACAGAAGATACAGAATGTAGGGAAAGAGACCGGTACAGTTGAGAACAAAGGTGAATCAGTCAGGGCAGGCAGGAACACAGCAGAGAACAAGGTAGGACTGATAAATTAAACTGCATTTATTTCAATGCAAGAGGCCTAACAGGGAAGGCAGATGAACTCAGGGCATGGTTAGGAACTTGGGACTGGAATTTCATACCAATTACAGAAACATGGCTCAGGGATGGACAGGACGGGCAGCTTAATGTTCCAGGATATAAGTGCTACAGGAAGGATAGAAAGGGAGGCAAGAGAGGAGGGGGAGTGGCATGTTTGATCACGATAGCATTACAGCTGTGCTGAGGGAGGATATTCCCAGAAATACATCCAGGGAAGTTATTTGATTGGAACTGAGAAATAAGAGAGGGATGATCATCTTATTGGGATTGTATTATAGACCCCCCAATAGTCAGAGGGAAATTGAGAAACAAACCTGTAAGGAGATCTCAGCTATCTGTAAGAATAATAGGATGGTTATGGTAGGGGATTTTAACTTTACAAACATAGACTGGGACGGCCAGAGTGTTAAAGGTTTAGATGGAGAGGAATTTGTTAAGTGTGTACAAGACAATTTTCTGATTCAGTATGTGGATGTACCTACTAGAGAAGGTGCAAAACTTGACCTACATTTGGGAAATAAGGCAGGGCAGGTGACTGAGGTGTCAGTGGGGGAGCACTTTGGGGCCAGCGATCATAATTCTATTAGATTAAAAATAGTGATGGAAAAGGATAGACCAGATCTAAAAGTTGAAGTTCTAATTTGGAGAAAGGCCAATTTTGACAGTATTCGGCAAGAACTTTCAAAAGCTGATTGGGGGCAGATGTTCGCAGGTAAAGGGACGGCTGGAAAATGGGAAGCCTTCAGAAATGAGATAACAAGAATCCAGAGAAAGTATATTCCTGTTAGGGTGAAAGGAAAGGCTGAATGACTAAAGAAATTGAGGGTTTGGTGAAGAAAAAGAAGGAAGCATATGTCAGGTATAAACAGGATAGATCGAGTGAATCCTGAGAAGAGTATAAAGGCAGTAGGAGTATTCTTAAGAGGGAAATCAGGAGGGCAAAAAGGGGACATGAGATAGCTTTGGCACATAGAGTTAAGAAGAATCCAAAGGGTTTTTAGAAATACATTAAGGACAAAAGGATAACTAGGGAGAGAATAGGGCCCCACAAAGATCAGCAAGGCGGCCTTTGTGTGGAGCCACAGAAAATGGGGGAGATACTAAACAAAGTATTTTGCATCAGTATTTACTGTGGAAAAGGATATGGAAGATATAGAATGTAGGGAAATAGATGGTGACATCTTGAAAACTGTACATATTACAGAGGAGGAAGTGCTGGATGTTTGAAATGCATAAAGGTGGATAAATCCCCAGGACCTGATCAGGCGTACCCTAGAACTCTGTGGGAAGCTAGAGACATGATTGCTGGGCCTCTTGCTGAGATATTTGTATCATCAATAGTCACAGGTAAGATGCTGGAAGACTGGAGGTTGGTTAATGTGGTGCCACTGTTTCAGAAGGGTGGTAAGGACAAGTCAGGGAACTATAGACCAGTGAGCCTGACACCAGTGGTGGGCAAGTTGTTGGAGGGAATGCTGAGGGTCAGGATGTCCATGTATTTGGAAAGGCAAGGACTGATTAGGGTTAGTCAGCATGGCTTTGTGCGTGGGTAATCATGTCTCACAAAGTTGATTGAGTTTTTTGAAGAAGTAACAAAGAGGATTGATGAGGGCAGAGTGGTAGATGTGATCTATACGGACTTCAGTAAGGCGTTTGACAAGGTTCTCCATAGTAAGGTTAGAGCTCTTGGAATACAGGGAAAACTAGCCATTTGGATACAGAACTGGCTCAAAGATAGAAGTCAGAGGGTGGTAGTGGTGGAAGGTTGTTTTTCAGACTGGAGGCCTGTGACTAGTGGAGTGCCACAAGGATCGGTGCTGGGTCCTCTACTTTTTGTCATTTACAAAAATGATTTGGATGCAAGCATAAGAGGTACAGTTAGTAAGTTTGCAGATGACACCAAAATTGGAGGTGTAGTGGACAGCGAAGAGGGTTACCTCAGATTACAACAGGATCTTGACCAGATGGGCCAATGGGCTGAGAAGTGGCAGATGGAGTTTAGTTCAGATAAATGCGAGGTGCTGCATTTTGGGAAAGCCAATCTTAGCAGGATGTATACACTTTATGATAAGATCCTAGGGAGTGTTGCTGAACAAAGAGACCTTGGAATTTAGGTTCATAGCTCCTTGAAAGTAGAGTCGCAGGTAGATAGGATAGTGAAGAAGGCATTTGGTATGCTTTCCTGTTATGGTCAGAGTATTGAGTACAGGAATTGGGAGCTCATGTTGCAGCTGTACAGGACATTGGTTAGGCCACTGTTGGAATATTGCATGCAATTCTGGTCTCCTTCCTCCCGGTAAGGTGTTGTGAAACTTGAAAGGGTTCAGAAAAGATTTACAAGGATGTTGCCAGGGTTGGAGGATTTGAGCTATAGGGAGAGGCTGAACAGGCTGGGGCTGTTTTCCCTGGAGCTTCGGAGGCTGAGGGGTGACCTTATAAGGGTTTACAAAGTTATGAGGGGCATGGATAGGAAAAATATGCAAAGTCTTTTCCCTGGGGTTGGGGAGTCCAGAACTAGAGGGCATAGGTTTAAGGTGAGAGGGGAAAGATATAAAAGAGACCTAAGGGGCAACGTTTTCACACAGAGGGTGGTGTGTGTATGGAATGAGCTGCCAGAGGAAGTGGTGGAGGCTGGTACAATTGCAACACTTAAGAGGCATTTGGATGGGTATATGAATAGGAAGGGTTTGGAGGGATATGGGCCGGGTGCTGGCAGGTGGGATTAGTTTGGGTTGGGATATCTGGTCGGCATGGACGGTTGGACCGAAGGGTCTGTTTCCATGCTGTACATCTCTCTGACTCTATGAAAGCCCATGAGGGAATGTGACAAACTAAATCCAAAATCTCTGAGTGACAGGAAATAAAAGATTATGGTTGATTCCTATCTTGACATTGATAAGTGTTTTGCTGTGTGTTGCACAGAGCCAGGGCTGACTTCCAGGATTTTCACCCAGAGATATTGACAAAACAACAATATATTTCCAAGTCAAGATGGTGTGATGTCTGGAGGAGAACTTGCAAATGGTGATATTTCCATGTATCTGCTGCTCTTGTACTTCTAGAGTCATAGAGATGTACAGCATGGAAACAGATCCTGCGGTCCAACTTGTCCATGCTGACCAGATATCCTAGCTGCAAATGTGTTGCTGGTCAAAGCACAGCAGGCCAGGCAGCATCTCAGGAATAGAGAATTCGACGTTTCGGGCATAAGCCCTTCATCAGGAATAAGAGAGAGAGAGCCAAGCAGGCTGAGATAAAAGGTAGGGAGGAGGGACTAGGGGGAGGGGCGATGGAGGTGGGATAGGTGGAAGGAGGTCAAGGTGAGGGTGATAGGCCGGAGTGGGGTGGGGGCGGAGAGGTCAGGAAGAGGATTGCAGGTTAGGAGGGCGGTGCTGAGTTGAGGGAACCGACTGAGACAAGGTGGGGGGAGGGGAAATGAGGAAGCTGGAGAAATCTGAATTCATACCTTGTGGTTGGAGGGTTCCCAGGCGGAAGATGAGGCGCTCCTCCTCCAGCCGTCGTGTAGTTGTGTTCTGCCGGTGGAGGAGTCCAAGGACCTGCATGTCCTCGGTGGAGTGGGAGGGGGAGTTAAAGTGTTGAGCCATGGGGTGATTGGGTTGGTTGGTTCGGGCGGCCCAGAGGTGTTCTCTGAAGCGTTCCGCAAGTAAGCGGCCTGTCTCACCAATATAGAGGAGGCCACATCGGGTGCAGCGGATGCAATAGATGATGTGTGTGGAGGTACAGGTGAACTTGTGGCGGATATGGAAGGATCCCTTGGGGCCTTGGAGGGAAGTGAGTGTGGAGGTGTGGGCGCAAGTTTTACATTTCCTGCGGTTGCAGGGGAAGGTGCCGGGGGTGGAGGTTGGGTTGGTGGGGGGTGTGGATCTGACAAGGGAGTCACGAAGGGAGTGGTCCTTGCGGAACGCTGATAGGGGAGGGGAGGGAAATATATCCTTGGTGGTGGGGTCCGTTTGGAGGTGGCGGAAATGGCGGCGGATAATACGTTCCCTCAACTCAGCACCGCCCTCCTAACCTGCAATCCTCTTCCTGACCTCTCCGCCCCCACCCCACTCCGGCCTATCACCCTCACCTTGACCTCCTTCCACCTATCCCACCTCCATCGCCCCTCCCCCTAGTCCCTCCTCCCTACCTTTTATCTCAGCCTGCTTGGCTCTCTCTCTCTTATTCCTGATGAAGGGCTTATGCTCGAAACGTCGAATTCTCTATTCCTGAGATGCTGCCTGGCCTGCTGTGCTTTGACCAGCAACACATTTGCAGCTGTGATCTCCAGCATCTGCAGACCTCATTTTTTACTATTTTTTACTCGACCAGATATCCTAACCTAATCCAGTCCCATTTGCCAGCACTTGGCCCATATCCCTCTAAACCCTTCCTGTTCATATACTCATCCAGATATTTTGTAAATCTTGTAACTGGACCAGCCTCCACCACTTCCTCTGGCAACTCATTCCAGAAACGCACCACCCTTTGCAAGAAAAGGTTGTCCCTCAGGTACCTTTTAAATCTTCCCCTCTCTCCCTCAACCTATGCCTTCTAGTTCTGGACTTCTCCAGTCCAGAGAAAAGATGGTAGTGACTGTGGGTTTGAAAGGAGCGGTCTATGGATCCTGAGCGAATTTCTACAGTGCATCTTGTAGTTAGTACATACTGCTGTTACTGACCATCGGGGATGGAGGCAGCGGATACTTGAGGATGTGGTGCCAATCAAGCGGCTACTTTGTCCTGGATGGTGTCAAGTTTCTTGAGTGTTGTTGGAGCTTCACCCATTCAAGCAAGCGGGGAGTATTCCATCACACTCCTGCCCCTTGTCTAACTAAAGGTGGAAAGGCCTCAAGGAGTTGAGTTGTTTGCTGCGAGATTCCCAAACCCTGGACTTCTCTCATTGCCTCAGAATTTTGTATGGTGAGTGCAATTGAGTTTCTGGTCCATGCTAATCTGCAGTATGTTGATTGTGGTGTCAAGGGGTGGTGGTTAGGTTCTCTCTTATAGAATACAGAACATTACAGCGTAGTATAGGCCTTTCCGCCCTCGATGTTGTGCCAACCTGAGGAACCAATCTGAAGCCTATCCATCCTAAACTACTCCATTTTCATCCATGTTTATCCAATGGTCATTTAAATGCCCTTAAATTTTGCAACTCTACTACTGTTGCAGACAGTGCATTCCACGCCCCTACTACTCTCTGAGTAAAGAAACTACCTCTGACATCTGTTCGAAATCTATCACCTCTCAATTTAAAGCTATGTACTCTCATGCTAGCCATCACCATCCGAGGAAAAATGTCACTGTCCACCCTTCGTGGGCGGTTCGATGGCTCAGTGGTTAACACTGCTGCTTCACAGCACCAGGATCCCGGGTTCGATTCCAGCCTCGGGTGACTGTCTGTGTGGAGTTTGCACATTCTCCCCGTGTCTGCGTGGGTTTCCTCTGGGTGCTCCGGTTTCCTCCCACAGTCCAAAGATGTGCAGATTAGGTAGATTGGCCATACTAAATTGCCCATACTGTTAGGTGCATTAGTCAGAGGGAAATGGGTCTTGATGGGTTACTCTTAGGAGGGTCGGTGTGGACTTGTTGGTCCGAAAGGCCTGTTTCCACACTGTAGGGAATCTAATCTAATGTAACTCTCTAATTATTGTCACCTCTCAACCTTCTTCGAACGAAAACAGCCTCAGTTCCCTCAGCCTTTCCTTACACGACTTCCCTCCATACCAGGCAACACCATAGTAAATCTTCTCTGAACCCTTTCCAAAGCTTCCACACCCTTCCTATAATGCAGTAATCAGAACTGTACGCAATACTCCACAAGTGTGCCCGCACCAGAGTTTTGTACAGCTGCAGCATGACCTCATGACTCCGAAACTAAATCCCTCTACCAATAAAAGTTCCCACACTGGATGCCTTCTAAACAACCCTATCAACCCATCCATAGAATCCATCTCCTGGGCCCACTGTCAAGAAAAGGCAGCCAGCATTTTTAAAGATCCATCCCACCATTGCAATGTTTTTCTACAACCTCTACCATCGGGGAGAAGGTACAGAAGCTTGAACACATGCACCAGCCGGTTTCAAAACAGTTTCTACTCTACTGTTGTTCGAATACTGAATGGACTCTCAAACTCTTCACATTTGCCTGTACCTGTGTTTTTGTTTTTTTCTGCCTTTTACCTATTATTTACTATCTAGTCTACTTAACTCTGTGATCTGCCTGTATTGCTCGCAAGACAAAGTTTTTCACTGTGCCTCGGTACACATGACAATAAATTCAATTGGATTCAATTCAATTTAATTAAACCCTATGTAATTGTGTGCAGCTCTGGTCACTGCATTATAAGAAGGATGTGGAAGCTTTGGATTTACGAGAATGTTGCCTGGTATGGAGGGAAGGTTTTATGAGGAAAGGCTGAGGGACTTGAGGCTGTTTTTTGTTCAAGAGAAGAAAGTTGAGAGGTGATTTAATGGAGACATATAATCAGAGCATTAGACAGGGTGGACAGTGAGAGCCTTTTGCATCAGATGGCGATGGCTAGCACGAGGGGACATAGCTTTAAATTGAGGGGTGATAGATACAGGACAGATGTCAGAGGTAGTTTCTTTACTCAGAGCAGTAGGGGCATGGAACGCACTACCTGCAACAGGAGCAGACTCACCGACTTTAAAGGCATTTAAATGGTCATTGGATAAACATGTGGATGAAATTGGAATAATGTAGATCAGATGGGCTTCAGATTGGTTCCACAGGTCGGCACAACATCAAGGGCCATAGGGTCAGTCCTGTACTGTAATGTAGAACATAGAAAAATACAGCGCAGTACAGGCCCTTTGGCCCTCGATGTTGCGCCGATCCAAGCCCACCTAACCTACACTAGTCCACTATCCTCCATATGCCTATCCAATGCCCGTTTAAATGCCCATAAAGAGGGAGAGTCCACCACTGTTACAGGCAGGGCATTCCATGAACTCATGACTCGCTGAGTAAAGAATCTACCCCTAACATCTGTCCTATACCGACCACCCCTTAATTTAAAGCTATGCCCCCTCGTAATAGCTGACTCCATACGTGGAAAAAGGTTCTCATGGTCAACCCTATCTAAACCCTTAATCATCTTGTACACCTCTATCAAATCTCCCCTAAACCTTCTTTTCTCCAATGAAAACAGCCCCAAGTGCCTCAGCCTTTCCTCATACGATCTTCCTACCATGCCAGGCAACATCCTGGTAAACCTCCTCTGCACCCGTTCTAGTGCCTCCACATCCTTCCTATAGTATGGCGACCAAAACTGCACACAATACTCCAGATGAGGCCGCACCAGAGTCTTATACAACTGCAACATGACCTCAGGACTCCGGAACTCAATTCCTCTACCAATAAAAGCCAGTACACCATATGCCTTCTTCACAGCACTATTTACCTGGGTGCAAATGTGTTGCTGGTCAAAGCACAGCAGGTTAGGCAGCATCTCAGGAATAGAGAATTCGACGTTTCGAGCATAAGCCCTTCATCAGGAATAAGAGAGAGAGAGCCAAGCAGGCTGAGATAAAAGGTAGGGAGGAGGGACTAGGGGGAGGGGCGATGGAGGTGGGATAGGTGGAAGGAGGTCAAGGTGAGGGTGATAGGCCGGAGTGGGGTGGGGGCGGAGAGGTCAGGAAGAGGATTGCAGGTTAGGAGGGCGGTGCTGAGTTGAGGGAACCGACTGAGACAAGGTGGGGGGAGGGGAAATGAGGAAGCTGGAGAAATCTGAATTCATACCTTGTGGTTGGAGGGTTCCCAGGCGGAAGATGAGGCGCTCCTCCTCCATAGGAGAGCCTCATCTTCCGCCTGGGAACCCTCCAACCACAAGGTATGAATTCAGATTTCTCCAGCTTCCTCATTTCCCCTCCCCCCACCTTGTCTCAGTCGGTTCCCTCAACTCAGCACCGCCCTCCTAACCTGCAATCCTCTTCCTGACCTCTCCGCCCCCACCCCACTCCGGCCTATCACCCTCACCTTGACCTCCTTCCACCTATCCCACCTCCATCGCCCCTCCCCCTAGTCCCTCCTCCCTACCTTTTATCTCAGCCTGCTTGGCTCTCTCTCTCTTATTCCTGATGAAGGGCTTATGCTCGAAACGTCGAATTCTCTATTCCTGAGATGCTGCCTAACCTGCTGTGCTTTGACCAGCAACACATTTGCAGCTGTGATCTCCAGCATCTGCAGACCTCATTTTTTACTCGACTATTTACCTGGGTGGCAACTTTCAGAGATCTGTGTACATGGACACCAAGATCCCTCTGCTCATCCATACTACCAAGTATCCGACCATTAGCCCAGTACCCCATCTTCTTGTTACCCTTGCCAAAGTGAATCATTTCACACTTACCAACATTGAACTCCATTTGCCACCTTTCTGTCCAGCTCTGCAGCTTATCTATATCCCACTGTAACCTGCCACATTCTTCCTCACTGTCAACAACTCTACCGGCTTTCGTATCATCAGCAAACTTGCTCACCCAACCTTCTAGCCCCTCCTCCAGGTCATTTATAAAAATGACAAACATTAATGGTCCCAAAACAGATCCTTGCGGAACACCGCTACTAACTGCACTCCAAGATGAACCTTTACCATCAACTACTACCCTCTGTCTTCTTCCAGCCAGCCAATTCCTAATCCAAACCTCCAACGCACCCTCAATGCCATACTTCCGTATTTTTTTGCAGTAGCCTACCATGGGGAACCTTATCAAACGCCTTACTAAAATCCATATATACCACATCTACCACATTACCCTCATCCACCTCCTTAGTTACCTTCTCAAAGAATTCAATAAGGTTTGTGAGGCACAACCTGCCCTTCACAAAACCATGCTGACTATCCTTAATCACATTATTCCTATCCAGATGTTCATAAATCCTATCCCTTACAATTCTTTCTAAGACTTTGCCCACAACAGAGGTAAGACTCACCGGCCTATAGTTACTAGGGTTATCCCTACTCCCCTTCTTGAGCAAGGGAACCACATTTGCTATCCTCCAGTCTTCTGGCACTATTCCTGTAGAGAACGAGAACATAAAAATCAAGGCCAATGGCTCTGCAATCTCCTCCCTTGCTTCCCAGAGAATCCTAGGAGAAATGCCATCAGGTCCAGGGGACTTATCTATTTTCACCCTTTCCAGAATTTCCAACACCTCTTCCCTACATACCTCAAAGCCATCCATTCTAATTAATTGTGACTCAATAGTCACATCGGCAACAATGTCCTGTTCCTGAGTGAATACTGACGAAAAGTATTCAATCAGCGTCTCCCCAACCTCTTCAGCCTCCACACGCAACTTGACTGGACCTATTCCTACCCTAGTCATTCTTCTATTCCTGACATACCTATAGAAAGCCTTTGGGTTTTCCCTAATCCTACCAACCAAGGACTTTTCATGTCCCCTCATTGCTGCTCTTAGCTCTCTCTTTAGATCCTTCCTGGCTACCTTATAACTCTCAATCGCCCCAATTGAACCTTCACGCCTCATCTTTACATAGGCCGCCCTCTTCCCTTTAACAAGGAATTCCAATTCCTAATTAAACCACGGCTCCCTCACATGACCCTTTCCTCCCTGCCTGACAGGTACATACTTATCAAGGACACTCAATAGTTGCTCCTTGAACAAGCTCCACATATCGATTACACCCTTCCCTTGAAGCCTACTTTTCCAAGCCATGCATCCTAAGTCATGCCTCACAGCATCATAATTTCCCTGCCCCCAACTAAAGCTCTTGCCCTGCAGTGCACACTTATCCCTCTCCATCTCTAGAGTAAAAGTCACCGAATTGTGGTCACTGTCCCCAAAGTGCTCACCTACCTCCAATTCTAACACCTGGCCTAGTTCGTCACCCAGAACCAAACCCAGTATGGCCTCACCTCTTGTTGGCCTGTCTACATATTGTGTCAGGAAACCCTCCTGCACACATTGGACAAACACTGACCCATCTAACGTACTCGAGCTATGGCTTTCCCAGTCAATATCTGGAAAGTTAAAGCCCCCATAAAAACCACCCTATTACTTTCACTCTTCTCCTGAGTCATCCTCGCAATCCTTTCTTCTACATCTCTAGGACTATTAGGAGGCCTGTAGAAAACTCCTAACAGGGTGACCTCACCTCTCCTATTTCTAAGCTCAGCCCAAACTACCTCAGATGGCAAGTCTTCATCCATCGTCCTTTCCACCGCTGTAATACTATCGTTGACAAGCAATGCCAAACCTCCCCCTCTTTTACCCCCACCTCTGACCCTACTAAAACATTTAAACCCTGGAACCTGCAACACCAATCCTGTTGCTGTTCTACCCATCTCTCCGTAATAGCCACAACATCGAAATCCCAGGTACCAACCCACGCTGCAAGTTCACCTACCTTATTTCATATACTTCTCACATTGAAGTATACACACTTCAAGCCACCTTCCTGTTTACAGGCACCCTCCTTCGAGTTTGATGCCATGTTCCTAACCTCCCTACACTCCAGGTCCTGCACCCTAAAGCTACAGTCTAGGTTCCCATGCCCCTGCAGAGTTAGTTTAAACCCTCCCAAAGAGCACTAGCAAACCTCCCCACAAGGATACTGGTACCCCTCAGGTTCAGGTGTAGACCATCCTGTTTATAGAGGTCCCACCTTCCCCAGAAAGAACCCCAGTTATCCAGAAACCGGAATCCCTCCCTCCTGCACCATCCCTGTAGCCACGCATTTAACTGTTCTCTCTCCCTATTCCTCGACTCTCTATCACGTGGCTCGGGTAACAAACCAGAGACAACAACTCTGTTCTAGCTCTGAGCTTCCAACCTAGCTCCCTGAAAGCCTGCCTAACATCCTCACCCCTCTTCCTACCTATGTCGTTGGTGCCAATGTGGACCACGACTTCGGGCTGCTCCCCCTCCCCCTTAAGGACCCGGAAAACACAATCAGAGACGTCACGTACCCTTGAATCTGGGAGGCAACATACCAATCGTGAGTCTCTCTCGCCCCCACAAAACCGCCTATCTGTGCCACGAACTATCGAGTCCCCAATAACTATTGCTCTGCTCTTCTCCACCCTTCCCTTCTGAGCAATGGGGATAGGCTCCATGCCAGAGGCCTGAACCCCATTGCTTACCTCTGGTAAGACACCCCCCCCCCCACAAGTATCCAAAACGGTATACTTGTTCTTGAGGGGAACGGCCGCAGGGGGTCTCTGCACCGGCTGCTTCCTCCCAGTCCCCCTCACTGTCACCCATCTGTCTGCAATCTTTGGAGTTACTACTTCCCTAAAGCTCCGATCTATGACCCCCTCTGCCTCCCGAATGATCCTAAGTTCATTCAACTCCAGCTCCAGTTCCCTCACACGGTCTTGGAGGAGCTGGAGATGGGTGCACTTCCTGCAAGTGTAATCAGCAGGGACGACCATGGCATCCCTCACCTCATACATGTTGCAAGAGGAACATTGCACTGCCTTCACTGCCATCCCTCTAAAAGTAACCTTTAAAAAAAACTAGGTCTAAACAATAGAACAAGCAAAATGCAGCACTTACCTGCTTACCACAACGGGTCTTATTATTAGGTTAGAGGAGGAGGGCGGGTGGGAGGCTCTACCTCTGTAGTGCCTCTTGTTCCTCTCCTGCGCACCTTTATAGGGAAACAACTTACCCAGGTAAGCTTGCGCTACACCAGCTTCCGGGTCCATTCCGCACTTTTTTAAAAAGAAACCTTTCAAACTTAAACCGTTAAACAAACGTCACCGAGCTTCAAGCAGCCACTGCCAAACAGCCCTTACCTGCTCCGCTGAGAGAGTGTCCTATCTTCTAACCTGGGTGGCAACTTTCAAGGATTTATGTACATGGACACCGAGATCTCTGTGCTCATCTACACTACCAAGAATCTTACCGTTAGCCCAGTATTCTTTAGTCTTGTTGCTCCTTCCAAAGGGAATCACCTCACACTTTTCCACATTAAACTCCATTTGCCACTACACAGCCCAGCTCTGCAGCTTATCTATGTCCCTCTGTAACCTACAACATTCTTCAGCACTATCCATAACTCCACCGTCATCCGCAAATTTATTAGCCCATCCTTCTACGCTCTCATTTTGGTCATTTATAAAAATGACAAACAGCAATGGCCCCAAAACAGATCCTTGTGGTACACCACTAGTAACTGAACTCCAGGATGAACATTTCCCATCAATCACCATGCTCTGTCTTCTTTCAGCTAACCAATTTCTGACCCAAACCATTAAATCACCCTCAATCCCATGTCCCTGTATTTTAGGGAACCTTATCAAACGCCTTGCTGAAATGATGTAACAGCCATCTTGTTGGAGATGGTCATTACATCATAGAAGCTTCACATGTTCAGAAAGGAGAGAGTGAGACACAGCCTGAGTGAGTATATAATTTGGGTGATGTGGAGGCAATGTGGGAATTTGGTGCACAGGAGAAAAGGTGTTTTTAGCTTGCTTTTTTTTGGCTCGTATGTTGAAAGATTTTTTAAAAAATGTGAATAAATTGAAGCCCAGAATAGAGGGCTAAGCATAAAACACTGCATCATAGGTCAACCATCAGGTCACTGGTTGGCAATTGCTATTAATTTGACTGTTATCGGCCACTTTCAGATTGAAGGCAAACAGGGAAAGTATTTATAGGTCAAAAATTAAATTCTCTGAGGAGTAAACAAGCAAGTTAGACAAAGGAGAACCATTGGATGTGATCTTTTTGGATTTCTAGAAATCATAGATTGGATGAGGAGATGTAGGATAGACTGGTAGGATAGATTAGGATCTGAGGGCATAGAAATAACTAACACGAGGGGTCATAGTTTTAAGCTGGTTGGAGGAAAGTATAGAGGGGATGTCAGAGGCGGGTTCTTTACACAGAGAGTTGAGAGAGCATGGAATGTGTTGCCAGCAGCAGTTGTGGAGGCAGGGTCATTGGGGATATTTAAGAGATTACTGGACATGCATATGGTCACAGAAATTTGAGGGTGCATACATGAGGATCAGTGGTCAGCCCAACATCGTGGGCTGAAGGGCCTGTTCTGTGCTGTACTGTTCTATGTTCTATGTATTCCTGCAGGATTCTGAAAGTGGCAGGACAGCTGGGTAAGCTGGTGCAGAAGGCATTTGTAATACTTTCTTTCATTGGGTGAGGCATTAAATAAAATAAAAAGTGGGGATACATGACTGGAAATGTCAAAGATACTGGTTAGGTCGCAGTTGGAGTTTTATGTGCAGTTCTGGTCAGCACATTAGAGGAAAGATATAATTTCTGTAGTGACAGAGCAGAGATTTACAAAAATGTTGCCAGGGCTTGAAAATTACAGCAACAAGGAAAGATCAGATAGGCTCAAATTGTTTTCCTAAGAAAAGGGAAGTCTGATGGGTGACTTGAGATGCACAAAATAAAGAAGGGGTTGCATAGAGAGGGTACACTGATTGAAGGTATTCCCTCTCGAAAGATTAGAGGAACATGTGAAAATGCTGCTTCCCCAGAGGGTGGCAGCTATCTGGAATTCTCTGCGCAGTTTGGGGGCTTGTGGTGGAACCTTTCACCTCATTTACAAGGAACCTGGAACTGCCTCTGAAAAGCTGGAACCTTCAGATGAGCCTCCAGACCAGCTGGAAACAGGGATTCAAACTGGGAGGGGTGGGGAGGGCCTCGTTTCTTCAGCAAGCACAGACAGATAGGCTGAATGGCCACTTTTTGCACTGTATCTTTTCTGTGATTCTCTCCTTCTTCAGTGTTCCAAGCCTTGAAGATGTTGACATTCTTCTAAAACTGGCCTCTTCCTCGCCCTGACTGCCCCACACTCTCGGTTTCTACCCTTCCCCACACTCTCGGTTTCTACCCTTCCCATTGCTGTCACTGTAATTCTGGAATTGTCTCCCCGAGTCTCTTCACCTCAATACCTGTCCTTCTTTAGGGCTCTCCTTCATCCTCATTTTGTCCAACCATTTGGTCATCTGCCATAAACTCTCCTTCCATGGGGCTGAGAATCTAATGTTTTTTCTGACTGTTTCGCTGTGAAATATATTGGGCAGTTTATTGTTGTTTAAGGTGCTATACAAATGCACTTGCTGTTGCCAACAACTTCTTGTTTCAGTTTCAACACTGTTTTCTGAGTTATCACAATTGGAATTGTCATGTTGTCCATTGTGTCTGAAGTAAAATCTGACCATGGGTTATACTTTATCTCTTTCCAATACTTCACCTTCCATGTTTTTTTTTCCCTCCTACTCTTTATTAGTGGCTCACTCAACTTGGCAATCCCCCATATCTTAACTTCAAAAAGCAATGTTAGTAAGTGACCTTCCCAAAGGGAAAAATGGCAAGATCTCCATTTTCCTCCCAGGATCATAGGATATCCTAAAGCAATGTCCCACAAACAGCACCGTGATGGTCAGTTTCCATGAAACTGGCTGCAGGACAAATATCCCCTGGAATTCTTCAAAGAAAGGGGAGTAATGCACCATAATTTCCCTTCCCAGCTCAAGGTGAGTGAAGCCAATCGAAATGAGTTTATCCAACTCTGCCAAGTGATTCACTTTTATGGCTCACACTCTGTAGTTCAGTGCAAGCCAATTTTTCAGCAAAAATGAATTCAAGAATTCAAGTCAAAACATAGCGTTGAAATTTCACTGCAGTTCTGATAATCAAATTGAGAAGTAAGCCAGTCGTGACCCATAGATGATGCTGTTACACACAGATGGTCACAAAGCCCATTTTAGTGCACGTGGCTGACCGGACATTTAAAAACTGAATATTTCACGAAATAAATTACACTTCACTACCTGAATCCTTCAACCTGATTTTCTCACCATATGCCTGCAAATCTCTTGCTTGGAAATTTCCACTTTGAATCTCAATCAGCTCCTGAGAAAATTACTAACAGTACTCAGCATCCTCATATGAAAATGGTCCTTGCTAACATTTCAGAATCCAAGTCTGATCCCAGTAAAGATAAGAACAGCTATGATGCACTGGGGAGCATGACTGGGCACTGGGATCCATGCTCCAGTTTCCAACAGCAAAGAACCCTTGGAGTGTGTGATGGGGTCCTGACGGTTCATTCGACATCATTAGCCACTTGGTCCTTCTCTAAGTTAATCCCAGTCCATGCGTAGGAAAGTATAGTGGGAGGCTTTGGAAAATCGGGCTCCAGAATTTAATTACAATAATTGGCTGCAAATCTGCATAGGTGGAAAATGCTGCAATCTTTCAAGCAAACATGTTCCCGTCACTAATTTAGGTTGACAGAGAATTGGAAATAAGGTAATCTCAGCTGACGAAGCTATTAGCTCAATGACATGCTGAACCTGGATGAGTGACAGCTTTTAAAAATATCTGTGGCTGAATGCAACATGTTGCATAATTTGTTACATTTTTTTCTGTTTTTTTAAAATATATTTTGCTGTTTGGTTAAAATAGCAGACTATTTTGGAAAACTCTATTAGTATTCACTTGGAACAGTTGACAACTTCAATCAATGAAGATAAACAATTTACTGACTAAAAATTGCTAATTAACATTATTTTGACTAGAAAATATGGATGTTTAATACCTAAATATTTGCAGTAATCATTACCATACCAAAACAAAACATATGTGGAACGCATCATTATTAACCATCATTACTAATCAGAATAAATTATAAGCCTCACCGAAAATCTTTAACACTGATTGATGAATTAATTTGCCTTGTTCTGCTCTCTACTTTGCAACTGGAGGTTGTTTTAATTAAGAAATTGAAGTAATTTTGTGCTTGGAGAAGTAACAGATGTGAATTTGTTCAGGAAAAGAGTTCAGTTCTTGACAAAGTTTTTTTGTTTGTGGAGTCAGATCTATCTGTGAAAATTAACTCCAGCTCATGGAGTCAAAGACAGGACAGGACCTTGTACAGCAGTGGCAAAACCAAGAACTCAACAACACGTGTGTGCAGCATTTATAGAAACTGAGAAACATTTTGCATTCTTGTAGCATATTTAACATAGGAAAGTACCCAAAGCATTTCATATAAACATTACTAAACAGACATTAAAGAGACCTTAGGGAATGACCAAAAGCTCAGTCAGAAAGACAGCTTTTAAGAAATGACTCAGCTAAGGAGAGGAAGAGTAGTTTGGGGTGGGAAGAATAAATTACTGCAGATGCTGGAATTTGTACTGAAAACAAAATGCTGGAGATCACAGTGGTTCTGGCAGTATCTAAGGAGAGAAAGCGAGCTAATGTTTTGACTCTAGATGACTCCTCACCAGAATTGGGGAGGGGGAAGGGGGTAGAGCTAGTTCTAGAGCTAGGGCAGAAGCATTTAAAAGCTCAGGCATTCTAGAGAAGCAACTAATAGCAGGATCTTCCTGTGTGAAAAGCAAACATTTTGGTTAGGCCCCATTTAGAATACTGTGTCCAGTTTTGGTCCCCACATCTCAGGGAGGATGTACTGGCACTGGAGCGTGTCCCGCGGAGATTCTCACGGATGATCCATGGAATGGTAGGCCTAACATACGATGATCGGCTGAGGATCCTGGGATTATATTCATTAGCGTTTAGAAGATTGAGGGGAGATTGAATAGAAATTTACAAGATAATACATGGCTTAGAAAGGGTGGATGCTGGGAATTTGTTTCCATCAGGCGGGGATACTAGGACTCCTGGGCACAGCTTTAGAATTAGAGGAGGTCAACTTAGAACCGAAATGAGGAGATATTTCTTCTGCCAGAGAGAGGTGGGCCTGTGGAATTCATTGCCATGGAGCGCAGTGGAGGCCGGGACGTTGGGTGTCTTCAAGGCCGACATTGATAGATTCTTGATCTCGCAAGGAATAAAGGGCTACAGGGAGAGTGTGGGTAAGTGGTATTGAAATGCCCATCGGCATGATTGAATGGCAGAGTGGACTCGATGGGCCAAATGGCCTTACTTTCACTCCTATGTCTTATGGTCTTATAGTCTTCATATTTTGGAAAGTTGGTCACTATTTCTTAGGCACTTCTGAAGGATTGGTTTACTATGAGGTGAACAGATATGAGGGATTGAGATTGGCACACAAGGAGATTATAGATTAGATTACTTACAGTGTGGAAACAGGCCCTTCGGCCCAACAAGTCCATACTGACTCTCCAAAGAGCAACCCACCCAGACCCATTCCCCTACGTTTACCTCTTCAACTAATACTATGGGCAATTTAGCATGGCCACGGGACTCGGGGAGAATGTGCAAACTCCCCACACAGACATAGGTGGTTAGCCAAGACTGGAAGCTCACTACTACAACATACCAGTGTGTTTCGTGACCAATACTTCAGACTCAGTCCTGCTGTAGCATTCCAATGAGCCTCAACTCAAGCTCAAAGAATTGCATCTTATTTTCTGCTGGCAGAGCCTGTAACCTTTAGGACTCAGCATCAAGTTCAATAATTTTAGACCCTGATTCCATCTTTTCTTGTTTCCTTTACCCATCTCCCACACCCAGTCCTGCTATGACACGGTTGTTCTCAGAACGGCCAATCCATTCTCTCCTACCCTCAGCAGTCATTATCACTTACTTAGCTTCTCTTCTGCCCTGACCTGTCTGTCATAATCTCCTTGTCTGCCTAACCCCTTCACGCCTCTCTATCTGAGCTGTCTCCACCTGCCTGTTTACCTCTCCCCCCCACCCATCCCCAGACCCCTCACATCCCTGTATTCAGCATAAATACGAGTTTTTCTGCTACCAGTTGCTGGCAGGCCTGCTGAATTTCTCCAGCAGCTTCTGTTTTTGTTTCAGATCCCCAGGATCTGTAGTTCTTAGTTTTATCCTAAAGCTTTCCCATTGTCCTCCTGGGAGTCTCCAGCCACAACTCAGTTCAGAGTCAAGCTGTTGTTTTGGAAGTCTGCCCTCAGGAATATGATTGACCTGAGGGCACTTTGAGAGATGAGCCACTCGATGCTGGGTAACTGGTTGGTGAAAGGATGGGTTGCCTTCAGAGCCATTGGATTTGGAAGATGTTGTGAAGGAATAGCCCTGGAGAAAGTTGAAATCAGGGTAAAGGTTTAAAACTGAGGTTTTGCAGAAGAAGGAGCAATGTAGGTCGGTATGCATGGAGTGATGGGTGAATGGAAACTGGTGTGAGTTAGGTTGTAGAGTTATCAATGAGCTGAAGTTTAAAGTGATTAGAATTTTGCAAATCAATCAGGAGACTATTTAAAAATGTAAAAAGGGGAAATTTTATGAACTTGTCTTTCAAAAAATAAAGCGAGGGGGGGTGGGAATCAGAGCGACTTGTCTGAGAGGGGGTCAGGGGTCAAGGGGGTGGGAATCAGAGCGACATGTCTGAGAGGGGGTCAGGGGTCAAGGGGGTGGGAATCAGAGCGACATGTCTGAGAGGGGGTCAGGGGTCAAGGGGGTGGGAATCAGAGCGACATGTCTGAGAGGGGGTCAGGGGTCAAGGGGGTGGGAATCAGAGCGACATGTCTGAGAGGGGGTCAGGGGTCAAGGGGGTGGGAATCAGAGCGACATGTCTGAGAGGGGGTCAGGGGTCAAGGGGGTGGGAATCAGAGCGACATGTCTGAGAGGGGGTCAGGGGTCAAGGGGGTGGGAATCAGAGCGACATGTCTGAGAGGGGTCAGGGGTCAAGGGGGTGGGAATCAGAGCGACTCGTCTGAGAGGGGGTCAGGGGTCAAGGGGGTGGGAATCAGAGCGACATGTCTGAGAGGGGGTCAGGGGTCAAGGGGGTGGGAATCAGAGCGACTTGTCTGAGAGGGGGTCAGGGGTCAAGAGGGTGGGAATCAGAGCGACATGTCTGAGAGGGGGTCAGTTGCAGACGGGACAGTGACAGGATGTAGTGAATCTATCAGGGACGTTTTTCATGGGATGAAACAAAGGGATCAGTTAAAGTGATTCCTGAAGAAGGGCTCATGCCCGAAACGTCGATTCTTCTGCTCCTTAGGTGCTGCCTGACCTGCCGCGCCTTTCCAGCAACACATTTTCAGATCAGTTAAAGTGTGTCTGCTTTAATGCAAGGAGTGTCAGAAATAAGAGTGATGAACTTATAGCATGGAACATTACTTGGGGCTACGATGTTGTGGCCATAACAGAGACATGGGTTTCACAGGGGCAGGGGTGGTTGCTTGTTGATCCAGGGTTTATAACGTTGAGAAATAACAGGGAGGGGATAAAAAGAGAAGGTGGTGTAGCATTGCTAATCAGAGAGTGCATCACAGCTACAGAAACAAAGGTTGTTAAGGATGGTTTGTCTACTGAGTCAGTATGGGTGGAAGTTAGGAACAGCAAGGGAATAGCCACCTCATTGGGGGGTTTTCTATAGACCCGCTAATAACAGCGGAGAGATTGAAGAACTCATAGGCGGGCAGATTCTGGAAAAATGCAGAAGTAGCAGGGTTGTTGTTATGGGTGACTTCAACTTTCCCAATATCAACTGGAACCTCCTAAGTGCAGATGGTTTATACGGAGCCGTTTTTGTCAGGTGTGTTCAGGAGGGTTTCCTTACTCAGTGTGTAGACAGACCGATGAGGGGAGAGGCCATTTTGGATTTGGTGCTCGGCAATGAGCCAGGACAGGTGTCAGACCTCGCGGTGGGAGAACACATTGGTGACAGTTACCACAACTGCCTCACATTTACCATAGCCTTGGGAGAGGGAAAGGAGCAGTTACCGAGGGAAGATATTTAATTGGGGAAAAGGAAATTATGAAGCTATCAGACAGGGGTTTGGAAGTACAAACTGGCAGCAACTGTTCCACAGAAAGGGCACAGCAGACATGTGAAGACTGTTTAAGGAGCAGTTGTTGTGAGTGATGCACAAGTTTGTTCCTCTGAGACAGGTAAGAAGGGGTAAGATTAAGGAACCTTGGATGATGAGAACAGAGGAGCTTCTCGTCAAAAGAAAGGAGGCAGCTTAAATAAGGTGGAGGAAGCAAGGATCTAGCACAGCTTTAGAGGATTACAGGCTAGCTAGAAAGGAGCTCAGAAATGGACTGAGGAGAGCCAGGAGGGTGCACGAAAAAGGCTTGGCAGGAAGGATTAGGGAGAACCCAAAGCTATTTTACTCATACGTGAGGAATAAGAGAATGATCAGGGAGAAGGTAGGGCCGGTCAGGGATAGTGTAGGGAACTTGTGCGTGGAGTCTGAACAGATAGGGGAAGCCTGAAATGAGTTTTTTGCTGCTGCTTTCACCAAGGAAAGGGACCTTGTTGTGAACAAAAACTTTGAGACGCTGGGATACAGTCTTGACCACATCAAGATTGATAAAGTTGATGTGCTGGAAATTTTGGAAAACATTAAGATTGATAAGTCGCCAGGGTCAGACCAGATTTATCCTAGGCTGCTCCAGGAAGTGAGAAAGGAGGTTGCTAAGCTGCTGGCGGGGATATTTGCCTCCTCACTCTCCACAGGAGTCGTACCGGAGGATTGGAAGGAGGCGAATGCTATTCTTCTTTTCAAGAAGGGTAATAGGGAAATCCCTGGCAATTACAGACCAGTCAGTCTTACGCCTGGGGTCAGCAAGATTTTGGAAAAAATTCTGAGGGATAGGATTTATGACTATTTGGCGAGGCATAGTGTGATTAAAGGCAGTCAACATGGCTTTGTGAGGGGCAGGTCATACCTCACAAATCTTATCGAGTTCTTTGAGGAGGTGTCAAGACAGGTTGATGACAGTCAAGCAGTGGATGTGGTGTATGTGGTTTTCAGCAAGGCATTTGATAAGGTTCCCCATGGTAGGCTCATTCATAAAGTCAGTAGGTATGGGGTACAGGGAGATTTGGCTATCTGGATTCAGAATTGGCTGGCTGACAGAAGGCAGAGAGTGGTTGTAGATGGAAAGTATTCTGCCTGGAGGTTAGTGTTGAGTGGGGTCCCACAGGGCTCTGTTCTTGGGCCTCTGCTCATTGTAGTTTTTATAAATGACTTGGATGAGAAGGTTGAGGGGTGGGTTAGTAAATTTTCAGACGACACAAAGGTTGGAGGTGCTGTCGATAGTATCGAGGGCTACTGCAGGCTGCAGCGCGACATAGACAGGACGCAAAGCTGGGCTGAGAAATGGCAGATGGAGTTCAACCTGGATAAATGCTGAAGTGATGCATTTTGGAAGGTCAAACCCGAATGCTGAATATAGGATTAAAGACAGGATTCTTGGCAGTGTGAAGGAACAGGGGGATCTGGGTGTGCAAGTACATAGATCCCTCAAAGTTGCCACCCAATGGATAGTGTTGTTAAGAAAGTAAATGGCCATTTGGCTTTCATTAACAGGGGGATTGAGTTTAAGAGTCGCAAGGTTTTGCTGCAGCTCTACAAATCCCTGGTAAGACCACACTTGGAATATTGTGTCCAGTTCTGGTCGCCCAACTATAGGAAAGATACAGAGGCTTTGGAGAGGGTGCAAGGAAGGTTTACCAGGATGCTGCCTGGACTGGAGGACTTACCTTATGAAGGAAGGTTGAATAAGCTCGGACTTTTCTCTCTGGAGAGAAGGAGGAAGAGAGGTGACCTGATCGAGGTGTACAAAATAATGAGAGGAATGGATAGAGTCAACACCAGAGACTTTTCCCCAGGGCAGGACTGACTGGTACGAGGAGTCATAGTTTGAAGATATTAGGAGGAAGGTATAAAGGAGACGTCAGAGGTAGGTTCCTTACACAGAGAGTGGTGAATGCATGGAATGCATTGCCAGCTGTGGTGGTGGAAGCAGAGTCATAGGGAACATTTAAGCGACTGCTGGACATGCACATGGATAGCAGTGAGTTGAGGGGTGTGTAGGTTAAGTTACTATATTTTACATTAGGATTAAATCTCAGCACAACATCATGGGCCAAAAGGTCTGTTCTGTGCTGTACTTTTCTATGTCTATGTTCTGTGTAAATAACTAAACCTCGAGACATCACAGACAGAGACAAGAGTTTCAGCAGTTAGAACATAGAACATAGAACAATACAGCACAGAACAGGCCCTTCGGCCCACGATGTTGTGCCGAACATTTGTCCTAGCTTAAGCACCTATCCATGTACTTATCCAATTGCCGCTTAAAGATCACCAATGATTCTGACTCTGCCACTCCCACAGGCAGCGCATTCCATGCCCCCACCACTCTCTGAGTAAAGAACCTACCCCTGACATCCCCCCTATACCTTCCACCCTTCACCTTAAATTTATGTCCCCTTGTAACACTCTGTTGTACCCGGGGAAAAAGTCTGACTGTCTACTCTATCTATTCCCCTGATCATCTTATAAACCTCTATCAAGTCACCCCTCATCCTTCGCTGTTCCAATGAGAAAAGGCCCAGCACTCTCAACCTATCCTCGTACGACCTATTCTCCATTCCAGGCAACATCCTGGTAAATATCCTCTGCACCCTCTCCAAAGCTTCCACATCTTTCCTAAAATGAGGTGACCAGAACTGCACACAGTACTCCAAATGTGGCCTTACCAAGGTCCTGTACAGCTGCAACATCACCTCACAACTCTTGAATTCAATCCTTCTGCTAGTGAACGCTAATACACCATAGGCCTTCATACAAGCTCTATCCACCTGAGTGGCAACTTTCAAAGAGCTATGAACATAGACCCCAAGATCCCTCTGCTCCTCCACTTTACTAAGAACCCTACCGTTAACCCTGTATTCTGCATTCTTATTTGTCCTTCCAAAATGGACAACCTCACACTTGACAGGGTTGAACTCCATCTGCCACTCCTCAGCCCAGCTCTGCATCATATCCAAGTCCCTTTGCAGCCGACAACAGCCCTCCTCACTATCCACAACTCCACCAATCTTCATATCGTCTGCAAAATTACTGACCCACCCTTCAACTCCCTCTTCCAAGTCATTAATAAAAATTACAAACAGCAGAGGACCCAGAACTGATCCCTGTGGAACTCCACTTGTAACTGGGCTCCAGGCTGAATATTTACCATCTACTACCACTCTCTGACTTCGACCGGTTAGACAGTTCTCTATCCAACTGGCCAAATTTCCCACTATCCCATGCCTCCTGACCTTCCGCATAAACCTACCATGGGGAACCTTATCAAATGCCTTACTAAAATCCATGTACACTACATCCACTGCTCTACCCTCATCCACATGCTTGGTCACCTCCTCAAAGAATTCAATAAGACTTGTAAGGCAAGACCTACCCCTCACAAATCCGTGCTGGCTGTCCCTAATCAAACAGCGTCTTTCCAGATACTCATAAATCCTATCCCTCAGTACCCTTTCCATTACTTTGCCTACCTATGGTACCAGTTGATGAGCTACGGCCAGGTGGAGATGATTGTGGTGATGGACGTGGAAGTAGATGGTGTAGCTGAGGAGGGACCTCATTGGAACATTCAGAATACTGAGAGACCAGGACAGATTGGATGTGGAGAAAATGTTTCCACTGGTAATAGAGATTAGGACCTGAGGGCTCAGACTGAAGGGACAACCCCTTAAAACTAAAATTTCTTCAGCGAGAGTATAGTTCATCTATGGAACTCATTGCCACAACTAATGTATTTAAGACAGAGTTAGAGAGGTTCTTGATTAGTAAGAGGATCAAGAGTTATGGAGAGATGACAGGAGAATGGAATTGTGATACATAACCATGATTAAATGGTGGAGCAGATTTGATGGGCTGAATGGCCTAATTCTGCTCCTATATCTGATGATCTTATGGTGCTGGTACCGGAGGAAATCAGAGTATTAAAGCACACCTCAGTAACACACTCTCCACTGTCCTACTACTTTCATGATTTTAGGTGCCATGCCATCTTATATTTATTGTATATTCATATTCATCATGTTTAACATTTATCTTGCAGCAAAGGTGATCTTCCAGGTTTTTTGCAGTATGGCGGTCTGCATTTTTTTATGGTAATGGAGGTTTTCTCACTCTTCTCAGCCTGACTCTGAATCCCACTGCAAGCTTCAGTTTGCAGATGGCATGTGAGTGGGTGCCACATGAAGGCTTCTGAGTGAAATGAAAGCTCATGGTGTTGGGGGTTCATCAAAAGGCACAGAAAGGAAGTTTCTGTTGCCATGAGAGATTTGGCAGAGTTAGACACAGGTAGTATAATGAGGAAGTTTATTTTTATTCAATGACAGGGCAAGGACTTGGTTGGCTGGGTCGGCATTTATTGCCCATCCCTAATTGTCCCTGAGAAGGTGGTAGTGAGCTGTTTTCTTGAACCACTGTAAAGTCCATGTTCTGTAATGCCCTTATGGAGGGAATTCCAGGATTTTAATCCAGCGATAGTGAAGGAATGGCAACATATTCCCGAGTCAGGGTGGTGAGTGGCTTGGAGACATATCTGCTGCTCTTGTCCTTTTGTGGTTCAAAGTTATCTTTTCTTTAATTTTGAATTTGCATCAGTCATCCTTGTTGCTGTAAAGTCCTGTTCAGGACCAGATACATTTGAGCTTGAGAGTTCAGAGAATTATGGGTCTCTAGCGCATTAGGGCTGGGCCTGCTAAAGGCGACACTAGTTCTACACTGGACCCATTTTGCAGCACAAAAGACCCATTATCTTGAAAGTTATGACATTTCAAACGTTGCAAGGTATCCTGCCTCAACTACGCTGCCAGACAATGTATTCAACATTCCCACCAGCCTCTGGATGAAAAGGTTTTTCCTCAAATCCCCTCAAAACCTTCTGCCTTTCACTTTAAAAGTGTGCTGCCTTGCTATGGACTCTTCGACTAAGGTGAATAGCTGCTTTCTATCCACCCAATCTATGCCCTTACACACCAGCGGGCCAGCACAATAGCTCAGCACTGCTGCCTCACATCACCAGGGACCTGGGTTCAATTCCTACCTCGGGCGACTGTCTGTGTGGAGTTTGCACATTTTCCCTGTGTCTGCGTGGGTTTCCTCCGGGTGCTCTGGTTTCCTCCCACAATGCAAAAAATGTGCAGATTAGGTGAATTGGCCATGCTGTTAGGTGCATTGGTCAGGGGTAAATGCAGGGAAATGGGTCTGGGTGGATTACTCTTAGAAGAGTCAGTGTGGACTTGTTGGGCTGAAGGGCCTGTTTCCACACTGTAGGGAATCTAACCTCTCAGGGCCCTCTCCACTCTCTCTGCTTCACAAAACAAACCCGAGCTTATCCTGCCTCCTAGCGGAGCACTTTAGGGAACATCTCCGGGACACCCGCACCAATCAACCACACCGCCCCGTGGCCCAACATTTCAACTCCCCCTCCCACTCTGCCGAGGACATGGAGGTCCTGGGCCTCCTTCACCGCCGCTCCCTCACCACCAGACGCCTGGAGGAAGAGCGCCTCATCTTCCGCCTCGGAACACTTCAACCCCAGGGCATCAATGTGGACTTCACCAGTTTCCTCATTTCCCCTTCCCCCACCTCACCCTAGTTCCAAACTTCCAGCTCAGCACTGTCCCCATGACGTGTCCGGACTTGTCCTACCTGCCTACCTCCTTTTCCACCTATCCTTTCCACCCTCTCCTCCCTGACCTATCACCTTCATCCCCTCCACCATTCACCTATTATATTCTATGCTACTCTCTCCCCACCCCCACCCTCCTCTAGCTTATCTCTCCACGCTTCAGGCTCTCTGCCTTTATTCCTGATGAAGGGCTTTTGCCCAAAACATTGATTTTGCTGCTCCTTGGATGTGCCTGAACTGCTGTGCTCTTCCAGCACAACTAATCCAGAACTGAGCTTATCCAGCCCCTCTCCAATGCTGAAATGCTGCATTCCAGGCAGCACTCTGGTGAATCTCCCTCTGCACTCCGACCGGTGCAATCACATCCTTCCTATAGTGTGGGGACCAGAACTGCACACAGTACTCCAGCTGTGACTAAGCGAAGTTCTGTACAGCTCCAACAACACCTCCCTGCTCTTAGAATCTGTGCTACGACTGACAAAGGCAAGTGACCAGTACGCCATCTTAACTACCCTATTAACCTGTTCTTCCTGCCTTCTTCAATGATCTGTGGGCAGCACCCCAAGATCTCTCTGTTCCTCTGAGCTTTCTAATAAACTGCCATTCATTGAGCGTTCCATTTCTTGTTACCACCTTCAAAGTGCATCATTTCATGTTAATCAGGGTGAAATTCCATCTGCCACTCACCTATCCAACTGACCAATCCGACTATATCCTCCAGTAACCTAATGCTTTCCTCGTCACTATAAACCATATGATCAACCTTCATGTCATTCACAAACTTCCTCATACCCCCGTATTCGTAAACAATGGAGAATAGAATATCACAAACAATGAGGGCCCCAGCACTGATCCCTGTGGTACACCACTGCACACCGAGCTCCAGTCACACAAACAGCTTCCTACCCCACCCTCTGTCTTCAGTCACTGAGCTGAACCTGGATCCAACTTGACAGGTTACCCTGGATCCCACGTGCTTTAACCTTCTTTATCAGTTTCCCTTGTCGAAGGTTTTGCTGAAGTCGATATCAGAGGATGTTGTGCACTTGTCGTCATTATTCAGACCATTGAGTACAGGAGTTGGGATTTCATGTTGCAAATGTTGGTGAGGCCACCTTTGGAGTAGTGTGTAATGCCTGGCCACCCTGCTACAGGAAAGATGTTATTAAATTGGAAAGGGTGCACAAAAGATTCACCATATTGTTGTCGGGACTGGAGAGCTAGTTAGAAGGAGAAGCTGGATAGACTGGGACATTTTTCACTGGAGCATAGGAGGTTGAGGGGTAACATTATAGAGGCTTATAAAATCATGAGGGGCATAGATAAGGTAAATAGCAAAGGTCTTTTCCCCATAGTCAGGAAGTTCAAGACTAGGGGGCATACTTTTATGGTGAAAGATTTAAAAGAGACACGAGGGGCAATTTTTCACACAGAGGATGGTTCGTACAAAGAATGCCCTGCCAGAGGAAGTGGCAGACGAAGGAACAGTTACAACATTTAAAAGACATTTGGACAGCTACATGAATAGGAAAGGTTTAGATGGATAAGGGTCAAATGCAGGCAAATGTTTAGTTTGGGAAACTTGGTCAGTGTGGATGAGTTAGACTGAGGATCTGCCTCCTTGCTGTATGGCTCTATGACTCTGCATCAAAAGCGTTACCCTTATCTAAACACCTGGTATGTGTGGTATTTTCCTCAGAAAATTCAACCAATTTGTGAGGCGTGACCTGAGTTGAGCTTAAAAATGTGTTGCTGGCAAAATGCAGTTGGTCAGGCAGCATCAAAGGAACAGGAGAATCGACGTTTCAGGCATAAGCCCTTCTTCAGTGACCTGAGTTGAGTTGACTAAGAGGGTGCCATGGCATTTTGATGAAGTATTTTCTCCAGAGTTCTGTATTAAAACTGAAGCTGCACTACTTCAGAATTAAATTCGGATTTCAGATTTGGGGGAAATATCAATAAAAGAGGTAGAGAGTTTCAAGAGAGAGTGAAGAGTGTGGGAAGGATGTAAGAAGTGATTGAAAATATGATCACGTGAGAGATGATCATGTGGTAAATCTGGCTGCATACTTTAAATAGGAAGCTTTATTTTCCCACATATAAATGACAAGCTCATTTATACACTGTTCCAACATTATGCATGATACAAAGGCTACAGTTTTGGTGTCTGTTTGTCAAGTTAACCAATTATAGAAAGTGAATGATTCATTTCAGAATAACTAGCCATGTTCATTTCAGTGATTAATCTTGTCACAGATTCAATAATTAAACTGAAGATGAATTCATATATTGTTTAGAGATAGAGAAGGAAAATAGATAAAAAGGGCTAAAATGAAAAGACAAACTTGCAGTTACACAGCACCTTTCATGACTTGAAGACACACGGTTATGGAAGAAACTATTGATTTTGAAGTAGTAATATCATCAACTGCCCATTGAATTCATGGACCGCATTGTCCCTCAGTAACCAGATCTGTTTTTTGTGATGTCTGTTGGTGGGTTTAAAATGTAAATTTCCTCCTTAGCTTCAATTTGCCCTAACTCTGTGTCACCTGAACCTTGAAAATGTTAGCAACATCAGAGGAAGGGGACACACTCAACTTCGAATTTCCTCCAAACTCCCTCTCACCAGTCTGTCGCCAATTTGTATTGCATCCATTGGATTGGGTCATGTTTCATTTAGCGCTCACCCCAGAATTTTGAATCTATTTTTAGTTATGTCTGAAGTGGATTGGAACTTCGACAGCTCTCAAGGGAAACTGGTGTCATGTGAGCACCACACTCTTCCATTAATTTCAGTTTGGTTTTCATAAATTCATAGAATCAGACAGTACAAAAATTGGTCCTTTGGTCCATCACCTCTGGATTGCCAAAATATACTTTGATCTACTGGAGCCTCAGTTTGCCACACCAAGCCCACTGCCTTGAATATTATGGAATTTTAAGTGTTCATTCAAGTACTTTTTAAAAGGTTGTGAGGTTTGTCACCTCAACTATCCTCCCAGGCAATATATTCCAGACCCCCAAAATCCTCTGCATGAAAATGCTATTCCTCAAATCCCCTCCAAACATCCTGTCTTTCAACTAAAGGGAGCAGCTGTCTTCTATCCACCTTACCCATGTCTCTCAAAATCTTACACAACCAATCAAGTCCTTATTCAGCCTTCTCTACTCAAAAAAACAACCCAAGCTTATCCAGCCTCTCCAACGTTGAAATGCTCCATCCCTGACAACATCCCAGTGAATTTCCTCTGTACTTCCTCCAGCCCAGTCCCATCATTCTGATTGTGTGGTGACCAGAATTGCACACAGTATTCCAGCAGGGGCCTAAACAATGTCATGTAGAGCTACAACATGATCACCCTGCTGTTATAATCTATGCCACAACTGATAAAATCAAGCGTCCCATATACCTTCTTAACTAATTAAGGCATGCTGCCTTCAGGAATTTGTGGATGAACACCCCAAGAACCCTTTGTTTGTCTGATTTCCTGAAGTCTTGCCATTCATTGTGTGCTCCCTTGTCTTAGAACAAAGAATAGTGCAACACAGGAACATGCCCTTTGGCCGACCAATACTGCGCTGGCACATGATGCCTTTCTAAATTAAAAACCTTATGCCTCTATGTGGGCCATATCCCTTTGTACCTTGTCTATTCATATACCTACAAGATGCATCTTAAACATTGCTATCGTCTCCACCTCCGCCACCACCTCTGGCAGTACATTCTAGGCACTTACCACTCTCCATGTAAAAACCTACCTCTCACATCTCCTTTAAACTTTCCCCCTTTTACCTTAAACGTATGTCTCCTCATAATTGACATTTCTACCCTGGGAAAACGACTGACTATCTATGCCTCTCACCATCCACAGCTCCCCCAACCATTGTGTCATCTACAATTTACTAATCAGGCCACCAACATTCTCTTCCATATCATTCATATATGTCACAAAGAACAGGGGCCCCAGAACTGATCCCTGCAGAACACCACTGGTCAGACCTCCAATCTGAAAAACACCCCTATGCCATCACTGTAAAGTCTATGACTAGGCCAGTTCTGTATCCATCTTACCAACTCACTGCAGATCCCATGTGATTTCACCTTCTGCATCAGTCTGCCACGACAGATCCTGTCAAAGGCCTTGCTAAGGTTTATGTGGACAATATTTATTGCCCTGTCATCAATCATCTTTATCACTTTCTCACAAAACATAATCAAGTTTGAGAGACACAGCCTTCCCCACATAAAGCCACGCTGCCTATCACTGATAAGTCTCTATTATTCTAAATGTGAGTAAATCCTATCCTTAAAGAATCTTCTCCAGTAATTTCCCTACCATTGATTTAAGACTCACAATCCTGTAATTTCCCAGATTATCCCAGTTATCCTTCTTAAACAAAGGAATAATGTTGGATCTTCTCCAGTCCTCTGGAACCTCTGCAGTGACTAAAGAGAACACAAAGATTTCATACAAGGTCCTAACAATTTTCTCACCTACCTCCCTCATCATGCTGGGATAGAGGTCCTGAGGAAATGTCTATTTTAGTTATTTTCAACCACCCAACAACAACCCCTTTTTAACATCGTTATGTCCCAGGATATTAAGATACCCTCCTGAGACTCACCATCCGTAATCCCCTTTTCCCTTGTGAATACCAATGCAAGTTGAGGACCTCACCCACTTTTTCCAGCCCTTCGCATAAATTCCCTCCTTCAATCTTGAGTGGGCCTACACACTCCCTAGCTACTCTCTTGCTCCTTCGATACGTATAAAACATCTTGGGATTTTCCTGAATCTTGTTTAGCAAAGACATTTCATAGCCCCTATTAACCCTCCTACTTCCTAGTAGGAGTTCTTTCTTGCTATGTTTGCATTTTTCAACAGCCTTGTTGATCTTCAGTTTCCTAAACCTTACGTTTGCTTCCTTTTCCTTTCTGACTAAGCTCTCAATTTCCCTTTGTCATCCACAGTTCTTGAATCTTGCTATCCTTATCCTTCAACTTCACAGGAACATGCTGGTCTTGAACTCTAATCAATTGGCTTTTAAACAATTTCCACAACCCAGACGTGCATTTCACCCTTAAACAGTTGCCCCCAGTCCCTGACTGATTCCGGTCTTGTTACTACCTTCCAAAATGCATCATTTCATATTTATCAGGGTTAAATTCCATCTGCCACTAATCTGCCTATCTGACCAATCCATTTATATTCTCCTGTAATCTTACTCCTCACTGTCAGCCAATCGATCAAACTTATTTGTCATCCCATTCACATTCTCTCCTACATCATTTATGAACTTCACATGGCCTTCCTCAGACAAAGCCATGCTGACTATCTTTGATCAAATTTTGCCTCTCTGAAATGAAGATTAATATTGTCCCTCACTACTTTCTTCACTAGTTTCCCTAGTTCCCTGGTCTATCTCTCCCATTCTTCTTGTAAAGTGAAGCCATTTTACCTGTCTTCCAGTCCTCTGACATTTCCCTGTGGCTAAGGTCAATTTCAAAATTTGGGTCAGAGCCCCAGTATTTTCCTCCCTTATCTCCCATAACAGCATGGGATACAACTCATCTGGACCTGGGGATTTGTCCACTTCTAAATCCACTGAAACATCCCCATTTGTTATACCATTCTGCTCAAGAATTCCACAATCCACCTTCTTGAATTCTGTACTTTTATCCTCCTTCGCCTGAGTCAAGGCGAATATGAAGTGCTAATCTAACAGTCTCCAGTGTCCTCCACTTCCTTATGCACATTGCCCACTTGGTCACTAATACACTCTACTCTTTGTCTGGTTATTCGCTTCCCTTTGATATACTTGTAGAATATCTCAGGATTCTCTTTAATTTTACCCACCAGCACTTTTTAATCACTCCTCTTTGCTCTCTTCATTGCTTTCTTGAGCTCCACCGTAGGCCCCCAGGTCTCCTGTTGTTTTATCCCCTTTGTATCTGTTATACATCTCTCTTTTCCTTTTTACCTAGTCCTGAAAATTCTATTTCTCTAGGCTCTTTCATTTCACCCTGAAGGGAACATGCTGGGCTTGTAATCTCCATAATGCCTCTCTGAATGCCTGCCGATTTTCTGTTATAGATTTGCCCACAAATAGTTTACTTTGGCCAGAATCTGCCTTACCCAAATCCAAAACCCTTTTCTGCAGACTATATTTCTCTTTTTCAATAACAAACTTGAAGCGGGCTGTATTGTGATCGCTATTACTAAAATGCTCCCCACTTGCCACCTCAAACACCTATCAGGCTTCATTCCTCAGTATTTAGACCAGCACACCACCATCCTATGCATGGCCATCTACATGGTGATGTAATAACCTTTCCTTGATATATTTCACCCGCTTTAGACTATGATTATCCCAATTAATGTTGGGGTATTTGAAATCCCCTAATATAATTACCATATTTGGGGCAGCACATGGCTCAGTGGTTAGCACTGCTGCCTCACAGCACCAGGGACTTGGGTTCGATTCCAGCCTGTCTGTGTGAGTTTGCACAATCTCCCAGAGTCTGTGTGGGTTTCCTCCGGTGCTCCGGTTTCCTCCCAGAATCCAAAGATGTACTGGTTGGATGGATTGGCCATGCTAAATTGCCCCATAGTGTTCAGGGATGTGTAGGTTAGGGGTAAATGTAGAGTAGTAGGGTAGGGTGGGTTACCCTTTGGAGGGTCAGTGTGGACTTGTTGTGCCAGATGGCCTGTTTCCATACTGTAGAGATTCTATGATATTCTTACTTTAACAGGCTTTTTCCTGTCTCTGAGATCTTTGTGTGCTCCATTTCTCCCCACACCTTCAATTTCAGGTTCTCATGGAATCCTCCTTTTTAAAACATGTCTTTTCCTAGATTTTTAATTTAGATTAGATCAGAGTAAATTCCCTACAGTGTGGAAACAGGCCATTCAGGCCAACAAGTCCACACCGACCCTCCGAAGAGTAATCCACCCGTGACACTATGGGCAATTTATCATGGCCAATTCACCTGTGGGAGGAAACCGGAGCACCCGGAGGAAACCCACACAGACACGGGGAGAATGTGCAAACTCCACACAGACAGTCACCCAAGACTGAAATTGAACCCAGGTCCCTGGTGCTGTGAGGCAGCAGTGCTAACCACTGAGCCACCGCTGAAGCATATTATCTCATACTTCCAGTTCTCTGTTCAAACTTCATAGTCTGAAATAGTCTGCTCATGTGCAATGCACTTCCTGTTTCTACCTTACTGAAAACTGCTTCCTTCATAGAATCCCAGAGGTGGAGGAGGGTGGCCACTAAATCAATCACTTAGTGGCCAATCTGATTGCTCAGTAACTGCGGAGTTCGGCGGTGTTACCGTCAGGACTGCAGCCACTCGCAAGGAGGAGAATCCGTGATCCCCGGAAAATCAAGGGGCACGAGGTGGACAGCACCTGACCACCAAAGGGTGAGGCCAAAGGGGAGAGATGCTGTGACAGCGTTGGATTTGAAGGTCAGGGAGTGAGGATAAATGGGGGGGGAGAGGGGGGGGGGGGGAAGAGTTTCTCTATGACAGTGGTTTACCCTTTTACACTCCCTGTCAGCAGTTTCCCATAACAATGGAGTTCTGCATTGGGCTGTGTGATAGATCAGTGAAATCTGTTGCTAATGAGTTGAATTGACTCTTATCTATTTATTTAAATATGGGCTGGTAATCTTGGTCCCTCCTACCTAACGTCTATGGTGGGTGGGGGCGGAGGCGGGGTGGGTGGGGGTGGGGGCGGGGGTGTGAGCTGAGGAGTGTGCGGCATGGGATTCCCAAAGCGGTAAAGACCAATTTCTGAGCTCAAAGGGATAATCCAAATTAGTTATCTTTCAGACATGAGTTTAGTGGCTCAAGAATGTTTTGAGTTCAATTGAACTGTAAAAGTATTAGGTGCCTTCAACCTCTTCTGCAGTTTCTCCTCAATAAAGCTTTGATAAATGCACATAATAAATATCTATATGAATCAACCACACTTGACCCAGAAAATAAAGAGTCTTCAATATCAAGGAACAGACATTTTGGAAAGTTCATAAATTATATCTTCTGCCATGGGAGTTTGAAACAAAAACCTGGAAATGATATCAGCTCTAGCAAACCAAATTAAGTCACAGAATGTTTCAGCTGAACTACAAATTAATGTTTTTTTGCTAATTAGTAATGCAATTACATCTCACCATTCAGATCACACAAGAGGTTAGAATTACATACATTATTACCAAATTATTACTAATAATTATTACCAGTGGCTCAAGCTGCAAAATGCCTATTGCTTCTAATTTAGCAAAGATGAAAGGTTGGATGAGATAATTGAGTCAACAGGAATTTGTGCTCAAACAGAAATTGTTAGCGGTACAAACCATTGCTGAGACAGCTTTGCTCAATATTGAGCGTGTGGTTTCCTTATACACTCAAGGGATGTAGGCATTGCTGACTGGCCCAGTATTTATTACCCATCCCTATTTGCCCATGAGAAGGTGGTGGTGAGCTGGTGGTTTTCTCAGATAAACAATTCCTCAAATGAGAAATCCCTGGATCAGTTCATTCCTAAGCTTCCTCACTTACAACAGATCTAAATCCTGTCCTGTCCCATCTCATCTTATAAAGGGAGAAAAATGGTGTTTATATTTCAATATTTCTGGCAGCTACTTGCATTTGAAACAGAAATGGCAGCCCAGTTATTTGCTATCCTTTCATTAGTGAGGAAAAAGTGAGGACTGCAGATGCTGGAGATCAGAGTCGAGAGGGTAATGAAGGGCTTATGCCCGAAACGTCAATTTTTCTGCTCCTCGGATGCTGCCTGATCTGCTGTGCCTTTCCAGCAACACACTCTCGCCGTTCTTTCATCGGTGTGTGTAAATAAAATATATTCACAGACCTACTGAAAGACAGGTATTTGTTCTCCAGAAAGTCAATCTAATCTTCGAGAGGTCAGTGGTTTGTTGCTGGAAATTCAGGTTGATCTTGATCTGGACATTTTCCGGTGTGCACTGGAAATGGGAATTCTGCCGAACTGACAGCAGGAGACAGTTCCTGCTTGAGAGAAATTTCCCGAGCATTATGTTTTCCAATCTGGAGTAGTCTACCCAAAGGTGAAACTCAAGACTGATATGATCAACTTTCCCAGATAAAGAATTCCTGTGGAAAATCTTTCTCAATGGCTTCATCTGCCAAAGTAATAGAATTGAGCACAAATGTTCTCCAACCTTCATTTTTGATCTCCCCCTCCGTTCCCTAGCTACCAACTTCATCCTTTGTTCAGCAGCAGCCAAAGAGTCAGTCAGTCACTCAACCTCTGCTTTTTAAATTTGTTCACGGATGCGTGAGCTCATTTGCTGGCCAGTATTTATTGCTGGTCCCTAACCACATTGTTGTGGGTCTGGAGTCACATATAGATCTGTTCAGGTAAGGATGACACATTTCCTTCCCTAAAGAATATTAGTGAACAAGGTGAGTTTTGTGACAATTGACTGTGTTATATGGTCACTGTGACAACATTTTAACCCAGATTTTTATTGAATTTAAATTTCACAGTCAGCAATGCTGAGGTTCAAACTCAAGTGCTCAGTACATCAGCGAGGGGGTCTGGGTTACTAATGCAGTGGCATTGAGATTGGCATCTACACTAAGCCTGTCTCATTCGACATCTGTAACATTGACCAAATTTACCTTTGCCTCAACTGACCTGCTGCTGAAACCTTCATTCACGCTCTCTTACCCCGAGTTCAGGACAACTGCTCTCTTGGGTAGTCTCCCATCTTTTACTCTCTGTATTACTGAGGTCATCTAAACCTCTGTTGCCTGTACCTTACCTTGTCCTCCTCTGTCATTGCTGCATGCACCAACATGGCTCTTGCTCAACCAACAACTTAATTTGAAAACTCTCAACCTAGTTTTCAAATCCTTCCATGACACCACCCTTTCCTACTTCCAGAATATAGCTTCCAGCCCCACATTCCTATGCAATCTTTGCATTCCTCCAGTTCTGGGCTCTTGTGCATTCCTGATTTTAACCACACTCTCCAACAGTTCCACACCTTTCCATCTCACTTTCATCCTTTAACAGATTCTGTTCTGAACAGGGAGGGCAGGGTACTGAAACCTTGGCTTCATTTGCCTACTATCCCCAAGCAGCATGTTTCCAGAAAGGAAGAAGAATGTGTTTCTTAATTCCTACAGTTTGGTTCAGAGATGCCGGTGTTGGACTGGGGTGGACAAAGTTAAAAATCACACAATATTTTTCACACAGGTTATAGTCCAACAGGTTTAATTGGAAGCACTAGCTTTCGGAGCACCGCAATTCATGAGCAAAGTACAATATAACCCTGCAAGTACAAATTCACCCCACAAACGTATGTTTGTGTATGTGTAGGAGTGTCTGTGTGTGTGTGTCGTGCAATGGTGGTCACCTGTAGTGTAACATGAACCCAAGGTCCTGGTTAAGGCCCTCCCTATGGGTACTCTCGGTACACACACACTCCCACGCTCACACATGCATTCTCTCACAGAGTTAGATCACTTTACACTCACACACACATATACACTCTCTCACAGACACTCTCAGCCCCCACCCCAGACAGACAGACACACACTCCCACACCCACATGCACCCTCTCACAGACTTAGACACTGTGCACTCACACCCCCCACCCCACCCAGACAGACACACAAACACATATACATGTTTGTGGGGTGAATTTGCAGGGTTACATTGTAATTGCTCAAAAACTGCATGAATCCGTGTAAGACTCTGTTAACTCATTTTTTTAGATGAGAATCAGTCTAAACATTATGGCACAGACAGGGAACACAGGGGGCTAACACCTTCAACATCTTATCTGGCTGACACCAATTGTTACAGTTAACCTGAGAATGTAACTTCTTTTAAAAAAATTTTGATTTTCATATGAAAGAAGTAAAACTATCATGGTATTCTAACAGATGAAAGACTCAACAAACAATCAAGATATTTTTCAATGTATAATTTCAGTTACATCACACTGTAAATTTTTGCTATAAATTCTGTGTCTTACAATCGTGTTCTCCACAACCACCTGATTAAGGAGCAGCGCTCCGAAAGCTAGTGCTTCCAATTAAACCTGGTGTTGTGTGATTTTTAACTTTGTACAGTTTGGTCAATTTGATAAACTAGCAGCATTATTCACACATTGACCCTGAAAACAAAGATTATGCCATTCACTCAGTCCCACCCACACCGCACCCCCCCCCCCGCCCCCCAACACACACACACACACACACACACACACACACACACACTCTGTCTCTCTCGAGTGTGTCACGGAATAGTGCATTTTTATAAGTTCTGAATAAAAGGTTCAAATGTAGTTCATGTGGTAGCCTTGTCTTGGTAAACCAGGAGAAATTGAGGACTGCAGATAGTAGAGATCAGAGTCAAGAGTGTGGTGCTGGAAAACGCAGCAGGTCAGGCAGCATCCGAGGAGCAGGAGAATACACATTTCAGGCATCATTCCTGATGAAAGGCTTATGCCCGAAACATCGATTGCCTTGTCTTGGTAAACACATACCGCAGGCCTCATGAGACTGAAACTGGTTATTGCTAGAGTTGAGTTAGGGAAATTCTGTATCTGAAGTATTTTTTTAATCCAAGTTGCTGCAGGATTCTCCTGAAGATCTGGATTTCCGATAGGTCACAAAGTTTATTACTTGTAGTGTCAATACCAGAAGGCTAGTTACTTGTGCAGGTATAGACACGATGGGTCAAATGATTTTGTTGTATTTTGTAAAATTCTACAATACAATGTCTTAAAAAGGAACATGTTAGGAGACCTGGAAGAGCAGTCTACAGGTATAAAACACCTAGACATTGCGACCCTGTCTGGTGTCGTCTCTGCTGCTGTACTGACTTTTAGACAGCTCTTCAAATAATTTTTAATAAAGAGGAAGTGAAGAATGTGGCCACTCCTGCAGCTTAAGGAATGGGATGGGAGACCACCAAACAGAATTGGACCAGACAGATAGTGAGGGAATACACTCACCAACTGTTTTTTCTGGACCTGGAAAACAGTAAGAGTGAAAGTTCCTCTGTGGAGGCCAGCACCCGAGCACTGTGGTTAGTCCAGTCACTCAGCAGGGCATGAGGAAGAAGTTGGAACAACAATGACGGTAGGGGACTCATTAGTGAAGAGTGGAAACTGGTGAAATATGGGATATATTTTGATGCAAGGAGCCAAGGAATAAGAGAGTTGAGATGTGGAAACAGATTGGTACGCAGGGATATGTTATTGCAATGACTGAAGCTTGGCTGAAAGATGGCAGGATTGGCAGCTCAATATTCCTGGTTACAGTTTATTCAGATATGATAGGAAGGGATAGAACAGGAGAGGGCCTTGCAACTGAGGAATCCCTTATAACAATGAGAAAGGATGATCTCTTAGAAGGGTCATCAAATGAGGCCATCTGGATCGAAGTGAAAAGGGGCAAAGACATTATTAGGTATGTTTTATAAACCATGAAACTGGAAGAGACTAGAATCAAACGTACAAGCAAATTTTAGAGAAGTGAAAGAATTAAAAATAAAAACAATAGTGGGGATTTTAATTCCCTAAATACTAACTGGGGGTTATTTTAGCATGCAAGGTAGGGAGGGAACAGAAATTCTTAAATTGCATGCAGGATAACTTTTCTTCAAATGTAAGGGTATGATCACAGTTTTCAAAGACACGAAAATTGGTCAGGTGGTGAAAAGTGAGGAGAGTTGCTGTAGACTGCAGGACATTATCAACAGATTGTTTGGCTGGAACAGTGGTAAACAGACTTCAAACTGGAAAAGTGTGAGATATTGCCCATGGGGAGGGCTATCAAGGCAAAAGATTACATTATGAATGGTACTACCCAGGGAGTACTGAAAATCAGAGGTACCTTGATGCTCATATCCCCAGATCCGTGAAAGTAGAC